>NC_056735.1:347018197-347318197 GCF_019279795.1 Protopterus annectens
ACTAAAGGACTGGGTTTCATACCCACACGAATGGAAGATATGGTTAATGTATTAACTGACCTAAATCTTTTTATTAGATCTATAGCGCTGAAACTAATATTTAAAACTAATGATTATAACACTAATATGTGCAAGAGAAGAAGCACATTTATACCAAGCTATCCACCTGTTTTGACTGCTTTTTATAATCTATGTGAATTTGATATTAGAAAATTGTATGCTAGTAAAAGATTTAATGTTCCATATAATATCACATATTCTGAACATTTGGGATTAAAAGAACTTATAGATAATACTAATATCATTATTAAGGCGGCTGATAAAGGTGGTGCTATAGTCATTATGGATGAGTGCAAATATAGACAGTCAGTATTGTTATTGCTAGAAGATCCAGCTGCATTTAAACAAATAACACAGTTAGATGTTAAGAAATGCATAAGCTACGTGAACATGTGTATTTATGAACTTCAACTATCAGGCGACATATCATTAGATTTGTTTCATTTTTTCACGGTTACTTGTCCTATAACTCCACAACTATACGGTGTCCCCAAGGTGCATAAATCTATAGATGAACCACCAATGAGGCCGATAGTATCCGGTAATGGCTGGATTACGGAGCCAATATCACTGTATTTACAGAAACAGTTACAACCTTTATTATCAATATGTAAAACAGTACTTAAGGATACAACAGAATTCCTTGAAAGACTAAAACTATGCTATATAGCCCTAAAAGCTAAAAATTATAATATTGATGATATTTACATGGTGACTATGGATATTACTTCGCTATTTACGGTTATTCCGCATGACCTTGGAGTAGATTCCATTAGAGAATTTTTAACACAAAGTTCTAGGTATGCAACCAGACATATAGAAAATGTATGTATGCTATTAGACTTAGTCTTGAAAAATAACATATTTATGTTTGATAACAACATATACCTACAACAAACAGGCGTGGCAATGGGCACGCCTGTAGCAAATACGTACGCCAACCTTGTTTTACATCAATGGGAAATGGTGAACATATGTATAGGTGAGCAATTCATGAATGATAATGTGATATTTTACCAAAGGTTTGTGGATGACTGTTTTCTTCTTTGGAAAGGAAACTTATATGATCTTATGGAATATGTTAAATTCTTGAATAATACCACTAGTTATTTAAATTTTAAAGTAGAAACATCTCAAACTTCAATAAATTTTCTGGATGTAACTATTAAGAAACATCATAATGACATCAATACATCTGTTTTCAAGAAAGAAGTAGCATCGGGTAGATATTTGCATGCAAGTAGCATGCATGCACCCCATGTCTTTAGAGGCATAGTCAAGGCTCAAATGGCCAGAACTAGTAGATTAAATTCAGAATATGATATGTTTATAAAGCAGTTAAATGAAACCCAGGAAGAGCTTAGGGTTAGTGGATATCCTATGAATCTATTAGAAAATATGAAAGAGCATATTATATCCAATAGGGAAGGATTGTATGAACCTATTTTCAACAAAATACCAAAATTACGTGATACCATAAACACGTCTATGTCAAGTAACAATAGGTTGAGATTTATAACATCTTTCAATTCAATGACAGATAATATTAATAAAATAATATATAAATATTGGAAGATACTATTGGCACAGGACGATATAAAATTAATAGTTGGTGAAAAACCTTATTTTAGTTATAGAAATATGCGAACTCTAAAAAATATCCTTGGTTACAAGGATTTTAATTATTTGAAACCTAGCATGACACTAACAGCTAAGCATGGCACATATGCTTGTCACAATTGTAGTTGCTGTAATGATTTACTTAAAAATAGTGACACTATAAAAGTGGACATCTTCAAACATCCTGTGTCAGGAAAAGAATACAAATTCTTTGGGTATGCCACCTGCACAACCAATAATGTTGTATATATAGCAACATGTCAAATGTGTCCATGTTTTTATGTGGGAAAAACCACTAGAAAGTTTAAAGAACGCATAACGGAACATAAGTCAAATATTAGGCACTCTAATGAGAATAATGCGTTATTTAAACATATTGCATCCAAGGGTATTTCGCATTATTTTAAATTTCAGGTTATAGATTGTGTCAATGCATCACCCAGGGGAGGTGATTTATCCAATTTTTTAGATCTAAGGGAATATGAATGGATAATCAGGTTGTCAGCTGATGTACCCCCTGGCATAAATGCATCAGTATCACTAAAACCTATATTAAATAGAATACAACAAACAAGATTAAAGTAATCTTGGATTTTTACGTAAAGGTTTATATATTTTACAATAAATATCCTATACTTATTTTTGCATAAACTTTTTATAATCTAGTATAATGCTATATATTTAAGAATTTTTGTTTCATGTTATAAGTAGTCAAAATAAATGTTGATTTTATAAAATTTATGTAAAATTTATGTAAATCTTTTATAGCTTAAGTTGCACATAGTAATTTTTGATAAACTTTGAAATGTTTTTATACTTCTAATGGTCATGTGATGGTGGCTGCAGGTCATATGACCTATTTTATTGTGTATAAAAGTGGGCGTCTAATCATACCTGTTGCAAAACATTGAAAAAGGGTTTTGAACCTGAAAGCTTTGTTGTCTTGGGTATAAAGGTATTCTAAACTCAACTATTGTTGTTCTTGGAGGTAATCCACCTTGACATTTTGATTGTAAGCCATATATATATATATATATATATATATATATATATATATATATATATATATACATGTACGTATGCATATATGTGCATATATAAAAAGATATAGGTATATATATATATATATATATATATATATATATATATATAATATAAATAATATATACTGCACAAAAAAGTTTAGTGTGCATTGCGACACATTTGTACCTGAAGTTTAGATCATATTGACAGCTCCTTGTAACGTAGCGTTTTAATGGTCCAGTGAACACTGGGTTATCTATACAGCAGTGTGTAGTTTATTGTCTGCTAACAACATACCCCAGTGGCATAATAAGATACTAGACACTTACACTGAGTGTGTTTACTGTTTAGCAGCAGAGGTGTGCTCCACTACACAATATAGGCTGTATCTCTGAGTGACTTATTTCAGTTATAAAATGACCTACAAATATAACAAGTAAAGATAAATGCAAAATGTGAACAAGTAAGCAAGAGAAGAAATCAAAATTGTTTTGAAAAAAAATAGTCCCTTGGATTAAATTGCTTCTGACAGTATGAATCATACTGAGTTTATTTCATATGCATAAGGTTAATGGTTGGATTCTTACCTTTGGGATCGGAAATTGGTCTAGGCCTAAAATGCCCCACAAGGGTAGATAGCCTAGTACTAACCTATGAACTTACACACACACACATACACACACACACACACACACACACACACACACACACACACACACACACACACACACGCGCAAAATTATTTTGTTGCTGCACGAAACAGACCATGTTAGGTACATATCCAATTCTCATGCTACTCATCAACAAAGGAAGTGCCTGAGCTAAATTAATTTCATTTTAATTAACACATTTTTTTATAAAAGCCCAGTAGTAATCCTAAATATCAAATCCCGTAACTGTATACTGCAGTACATACACCAATCCTATTTTATGATACTCTTCAGCTGCTTAAACACCAAAGGAAGAAGAAAGGTTTCCAAATACATACACCAGTCTCGGGCTCAGACATACAGTATAGTACTTTGGGAAGCACATTTTGGTATTCAGCAAATTTTCAGGAATCATGATTATTTCAAGGTACTCTAATAGAGACCTGATGAAGCCTATTAAGAATACAGTGTACATTGAAGCATCATGCTTCCCTAATCTGGTGTGCCCCCACTATCAAGGAACTCCAAGAAAAAACTCAGGCATCCCTCCACAATATTGAAAACTATGTTACAGTCCATCAACCTATAGTTAACCCCAAAAAAAACAAGCTTATGGTCTTCTATAATAACTCAACAACTAACAACCTGCCTCCTATCTATATATCCTCTTCCAATGGCACAAAAATAGAACCTGCTGAACATACAAAACTTCTTGGTGTCACAGTTGATAGTGGACTTTAGTTTGACAAACACCATGCACTAACAATTAAAAAGGTTCATGTCAAACCGAGTTCTCTCTATAGGGCTAAAACATATCTCACTGACCATGCCAGACTCACAACAGCTCAAACCCATCTACTATCTTCCCTTCTTTACTGCTCACAAACATTTACCAATCTTCGCAAATCTGACCTAAATAGTCTTGAATCTTGCTATAACAAAATTGCCAAATTTGCCACTAATCAGTCTCAAAGATTTCACCATTGCACTGCCATTCTCCAGCTAAATTGTTTAGAGCTGCCTCATCTTCTTACTCTGAATCAGCTGCTAACTGCCCATACAGTGTTATATAAACTTGACAACTGCCCAGCTCTGTCTGACCCTACAGTAACGTAACATCTTTTAGGTCTGCTGATAAAGTATTATTGAAGGTTAACAAAGCACAAAACTCTCACAGCATCTCCTTGTACTCCCATATCATTGCCATACACTGGAACTCTCTACCATAGCATATCAATGATACACATACATTTAAACATTCCCTAAAGGAATAATTCACTAAACATAGGCCTTCCTCCTGTTTTCACCCAAGCTAACTACTTTAACCCATTAATATCTAACGTCCTTCTTTACACCACCTTTTCTCAATATCTCCTGGCTATTAAGCCTTCTTAAATTCTTATAAACATGTATTCTGCTTTTATATTGTACTGTTTTCTACTGTTATATATTGTTTGTATATTACTGCCATTGTTACTTGCGTTTAGACACTGTGTTAGGAACTCTGCAATTGAACTTCCATTTGTATTATCTTGTGCACTCTAAACACACTAATAGTCATATGTCAAATGTAAAAACATTGTCATCTTCTTTGGAGCTTTTCTCCCTGGGTCTCCGCTGAAAATGGGCTTCTGGCCCAGTCAGACACTACCCGGTTATCAAATGAAAATAAATAAATAAATAGTTTTTGATTGATGTTTCTCCTCAGTTCACCTAGGCAACAAAATGGACTTTCTGACTATTAAGCAACATGTACTGAATACTCAGTCTTGGCCCTTCACCATACCCCTCAGCTGTCCAGATTTTTGCAGAATGCACAAATTTTCAGCTCATAAAATTTCTTGTTTTCTGGCAAAAAAGGGAGGATTGAACTCATTAAATAATGATATGCATTTGAGTTTAAGACTTAATTTCCTTCAGAAAATGCATACTAATACAAATCCTGTTATTCTATCAACTTTCTAAGTTTAAACCTTATAAGAGCAATATTTAAAACCTGTTCCTATTTTTGGGCCTTTGACCCCATTATTTTAGGCTTTGTCCAGATTTCTTGTGCTAGTAGGTTGAGAGGTATGCCCCGCGACAGTACTTTCGTGAGAGACATAGACATATGTTACTTTTTTCAGTGGCCGATAACACACTAATAATGTGAATGTGGAGGGTGTGGCTAGCTCGCCCCCACATTGGGGATACAGGAGAGCCTGCCTCCCTTCAGAAAAACACATTTCAGTGAGTTTGATCATCAGAGTAAGTTTAATCTTGTAAGTATTTACTGTAAAAGAATATGCATTAAAATTATGCTTGGCTTTGCAGTGTAGTTGCATTGTTTGCTTTCTTTCTCTAAATGTGCTGTCGATCCCTTCAGTAGTTTTTCCATCTATGCACAAGCAGCAGATGGTCTAGAACACTGAACATTCAGTTCAGCGAATGGCATTTTCGGTGCACTTACATTGAACATGCCATTCATTGAACTGTTCATACTGAGATTGTGGTACAGTAAAGATTGGAAAATTTGCCCTTTCCTTACTGTAGTGCAATCTCGGAGTTGGTATATATAATTAGTAGGGGGTGTGGGGGGGGTGCAGCCCCCACAAAAGCAGAATTAGATGAGTGGCATTTCCAATGAAATGCCATTCGTCAAAGGGGGGTTTTGATGTTTTAATACAGACCCAGCAGCAGAATGAAATGTACCCCCTAATTACTCCTTCAGCAGGCTATCCAAGTATGCACAAGCAGCAGAATGAAACATATTCACAATTACTCCTTCCACAGTCTGTCCAAGTATGCACAAGCAGCAACACAAAACATACTTACAATTACTCCTTCCACAGTTTGTCCAAGTATATACAAGCAGCAAAATGAAACATACTCACAAATACTCCTTCAGCAGTCTGTCCAAGTATGCACAAGCACCAGAATGAAACATTTCTCCCAACAACCCCTTCAGCAGTCTGTCCAAGTAAGCACAAGCACCAGAATGAAACATTTCCTCCAATGAATCCTTTAGCAGTCATTTCAGGTATGCATAAGCAACAGAATGAAACATTTCACCATATGACTCCTTCAGCAGTGTGTCCAAGTGTGCACAAGCACCAGAATGAAACATTTCTTCCAAGAACCCCTTCAGCAGTCTGTCCAAGTAAGCATAAGCATCAGAATTAAACATTTCCCTTCAATGAACCCTTCAGCAATCTGCCCAGGTAAGGAAAACCACTAGAATTAAACATTTCCTCCAATAAACCCTTTAGCAGTCTTTCCAGGTATGCATAAGCAACAGAATGAACCATTTCCCCATATGACCCATTCAGCAGTCTGTCCAACTGTGCACACACACCAGAATGAAGTATTTTCCCCAGCAAGCCCTTCAGCAGTCTGTCCAAGTATGCACAAACACCAGAATTAAATATTTCCCCCAACAATCCCTTCAGCAGTCTGTCCAAGTATGCACAAGCATCAGAATGAAACATGTCGCCTAATGAACCCTTCAGCAGTAAATATCGTGTAAGAGAAACTTAGACTGAGAAGAGGTTCAGTGAGAAGATACAGCATGCCAAATGAGCTACATTCTCATTTGTACCACTTTTGTGGGATTTCTTCAAGTCCTGCCTGAGGAAAAAAATACCTCAGGGTCTTTGAAGACTGATTCTCACATGCAAATTGCTGGACCAAGATCTTCATGATTGATATCAACTCATGCTCTTTCTGTTTAGCCATGAATACTATTTAGTGCTACACTAGTACTATCGTAATACTGTTAAATACAGTATTCTTTTTTCTTAAGGACTGAATCTCCCTACAAACAATCACCAAATGAACCTTCACTGAATTGTAGTCAGAGATTCAATTGGAGGAGCTTTGTCAGGATCGTAGACTAGATCACCTGACTGCAGCCTCCAATTGCATCTCCAGTTCATCTTTGACGAAAGCAATAAAAAAAAAAAAAAAAAAAAAAAAGTTTTGGTAGATTGAAATGGTAAGATGTACTGTTTTTGCAGTATACTAACTACTTTCTATAAAAGAACAGTGTATTTCTGTTTTTTAAACCACAAAAGTACAGGGACTGGGGAAGCAAGAGTCTCTGCACCATGACTATATGAGCCACTGCATAAGCCTCCAGCTAACATCTGTCAGACTTATTTGAGACACTAGCACAAGCTGCAATTCCGGAAAGTTTACTTTCTTGACTTTGTCCAGTCCCACTTTATTGTTTTTATTGTTGTATAGCTAACAAAGCTTTTCAACAGTGTGATGCCCATGTCCTGGCCCTGCAATCAATCCTCAATCCTCACCACTAACACCAGAGAGGGCGTCTCATATATGAGGAAAGCCACTGCATAAGCTTCCAGCTAACATCTGTCAGACTTATTTGAGACACTATCACAAGCTGCAATTCCGGAAAGTTTACTTTCTTGACTTTGTCCAGTCCCACTTTATTGTTTTTATTGTTGTATAGCTAACAAAGCTTTTCAACAGTGTGATGCCAATGTCCTGGCCCTGCAATCAATCCTCAATCCTCACCACTAACACCAGAGAGGGCGTCTCATATATGAGGAAAGGATAACAAATACACACAGTAAAGTGCAATTTCCCTTAAGAGAAAACAGAGATAACAGTCAGTCCGGGGCTGGTTGCTCCCTTGCTCTCCAGGTACCCAATAAGACTCCCCACTGACACAGCTATAGGGTACAGATTTCAGTTTAGTGGGCAAGCTAAAACCTCTAACACCCTCTCTTTCCAACCAGTGCTTTGTGTCCCTGCCCAAGTAGCTGACACACACACATGCACACACACACACACACACACACACACACACACACACGCACGCACGCACGCACACACACACACACACACACACACACACACACACACACACACACACACACACACGCACTTTGAGAAGAGTTTATACAACCACACAGACACTCCTGGGGAAGGCTGGCACAGTTTCTCCAGCTGTGCCTCTTTCTCCCAGACTATAAGGTAGTTCCACTTGCCACCTCCCACTAATACTTTTCAGCTACTCAAAGGCCCTTAAAAGGGTGTCCATTTATTATTGTGCAATATTATTATACAATTGGTAGTTGTGACTAAACAGTCAAGGCTTATTTAGAGTGACTTGGACAGTAAACTCTATAAATATGCAATGTACTCTAGAGCTTAATTTATCTCTACACAAAACAGCCACAGTGAAAGGTTTTAAAATATTTAGTAATAAATAATTAAAACCACAAGACAATACTTTCTATTACACAGTGCTAGTCAAGAGTTCAGAGATCAAACAGAAGTACGTAAAATAAATCACTAGTACAGTTCTGACATCACAGAAAAACACTTAGTCTAATCTTTCTAGTTCTTAGTTATTTGTAAAAGAAAACACATGTCTAAGATAACCTACATATAAGCAAGGCAGTGCTTTGAGTTGGATGATCCAGACAAAAATGCTTAATGCCTTCTGATTCTCTCTGTTTAAATTGCTGTTGCAGTCCTGATTCCCATTACATCATTTTTTTACACTTTCCTGGTGTTCTCATGCTGACATAAACTGCATTTACATTCTTTTACACCTAGGCAGAAACCAGAGCAATAAAGGATATTCCACATGTAATTTCTGGTCATTAACCTTAACCTTAAAACAATAGGCAGGAAGCCTTCATCTAGCCCATCCAAAGCCAAATTGTAAACGTCAAAGACAGTCATGAAATATTTTTAATTTCAAAGGACAGACAAGAAATGCTTGACTTAGCTTTTTTTACAGCAGAGGGCAATGTTGCTACATTGTTTTAAGTTCAACCTTTCACAGCATATTCTTTCATTTAAGAAAACAAGCCTGTATTTCAACATTCATATTTACAAAGGACTGAATTATGTACCAAATTCTATTTGACTAGGCTGACAGCCTTCACCCATCTCTACCAGTCTTCACAAACAGTACCAATCAACACAGACATTTTCACATATAATGTTTAATTTTCAACAAACACATACTGCCTTACTAGTATATGGGTAGTAGCTGCCATACTACCCTCCCTCTCAAAGCTTCAGGGTCCTTCCCCTGATTGTCTGTGGCTGTAAAGGATCAATCAGCTGCCAGAGCAGGATAGTCCTACACAGTTACAAAGGACAGCTCTCCAAAGACAATAAACCTCGGTTTTGTTTGTTTTTTTTGTTTGTTTTGTTAGTGCCACTGAAAGAGAAGGATTTTTGAGATGACTATCCCTTTCTGGCAACTGTGATCTCCTGGGCTCAGATAAGAATTTTTTTTGGTTATTTTATTCTCAGTCTGTCTTTTCCATCAGTACTTGTATTAGATTGTATTACTTGCTTGTGTATGTGTTTCTGTAAAAACAGAAGTTCAACTTTGCAGTAGTTTATTTCTGTTAATAGTACAGGATTATACTGTGTATATTAAGATGGGTACTAGTTTTTTAAGCGTTTATAACCCTTTCTTAGTGCTTTATGGTGTTTAATGAATACTTGGCAGACTTTTTGTACTTGTGTAACTCATGTCTGTTATTTCCATTGATTAAAGTCTTATTTTTAATATTTTGACAGGAAAACGTACTTTTTTTATTCATATCTTCATGTATATAAGTGAATGGTGTAATCTGATGCATTTTAAACATTTGTTTCCTTTAAATAGTGATTCTGGTGCCGTTTTGTTTCTGAAGCATTTCTGACAGGAGTGTTTTATTAAGTTTATACTTAATTCCCTGTCTAACACTGTTTTTTTATGCCTGCATTATTTTAGGGCTAATTCTAGCCCTTAGTTCTTTATTTTTGGTCCTTTGGGACATATATTTGTGCTTGGTGCTAGATTACTGAAACTGCTATCATTTTGTTTAGTGCAGTATTCACAACTGTATTCCTACAGAAATAGAGTTCATTTTACTCTTTTAAGAGAGAATAGTGGGTTTTGTCCATTTGCATGCTGGGCGGTCTATGCAGTCAGAATTTGGTACTGATCTATCAAGAAATTTAACCTCTGACTTGGTCTGTGACACGGTGCCCCCCCCCCATCTGCCCCTTATGTACCTAAAACTCATAATGATAAATCACAAAATATGCCTCGGCCTACAGTTTGTGACTTCAAGTAGCCTAAGCCATGGGTAGGCTATTGGACTATTCACTTTTGTTTACTTCCAGGTCCTCTGATATAGGTTAGGGTATCACAACTATGCATGACACAAGGGTCAGTCACATCCTCCAGGGCTGCACCATTGCCTGCTTAAGGTATGGGAGAACCAAACTCATTAGGTGCTGGGGAAGTCAGGGACACAGATTCTATTGTCAGTATTGATATGTCTTTCCCTGGGGATTCCCTCCACTAGCACTGAGCATGTAAAAAAAAAAGTGAGGGAGACTTTAAACTCACCGTGTTTTTGAGCAAAAGTCTGTAACCATTTTTTCCCCATTGTTTGTACAGTTGATTACAGCATGCATACCCAGGTTATGTCTAATGCCAGTGCTTCAACCACTATTCCATCTACCTTAGATCCTTATTTGGTTTGGGATCTGGCATCAAAGTCTGTTTGGCTGCTCCCAAATTCAGCATGGATTTTGATCTTTTAAACACTGGTTGTAAAAACGTTTCTTCCAGTTGATCTCAACATTGGAGGAGCTTTGTTAAGAAAGCTTGTAGTTCTCCTCTGCTTTCCAGGCTCTGCCTTGTAAAGTGTAATATATATAAAAGAAAAAAATGGTGGTATGTCTGCCCATGCTTGGCCTCTAAGTCCCATTGTCTAGAACACTGCTTCTGACTTTTCAGCAATCTCGTCTATTAAAAAGACTTTGTCTTCTTCAAATCTAGTCCCTTCAGATAGACTAGACAATTGCCTAGCATCTTAAAGAAGCAAGCTGGCTCAGTCCTGCATGGTTATGTTTAAAGTAGTTTTTATACTGGTGTCATATATGTAACTTTGTGTTGTGGCGTTGCTGCTTTGTTACCTACTGATCCAAATGTCTATGCCAAACATTTTGTTTTTTTCATCTTCTTCAAAATATGGTTTAGAAAGTGATTTGGAGGGAGCTTTTTCTGTTCCTAGAAATGCAGTATTTTCAGTGGTATTGTAAGAGGTATGCTTGCTGACAGAATCTTTCTGACAAGTTTATGTCTGAGATTATGTATGTGCCACTTGAGTCTAATTGTATATTTTTTGTCAAACCTCACAAGAGGGTTCCCTTACCATGTGAATATACTGAGGTGTAACACCCGTCTTTTTCAAGTTCTCTCTTCCTGGTGCTTTGGGTGTTTAATCAACTCCTACTTAGTAATGGCCTTTCTTTCTTTTTAATTGCTTAATTAACTCCTGCTTAGTAATAGCCTTTCTTTCTTTTTAAATTCAAAATCATGTCTTACCAGCCAGTGTTTTTTTTTGATTGTCCAGGTAGAAAGTCAACTCGGCAGAGAATCCATAATAATTCTTGGATAGAATGTGCCCTTGAGTTTGTTGTTACCATGGGCCTGTCTTTTCATGAGGAAAATTCTTTGGTATGTCCAAAATTATCAGACCAAGCTCCTTTTTTTCCTTGGAATCTCAGTGACTGGTGCTGCCTTTCTTCACACAAGTGTTTTAGTCATAAATAATACAGTTAAGTATTTTTTCTAAGATTTCCCTCCATAACCAGTGCAGTCTATACTGACAAACATGTCTCACTTCATTTGGGGAGTTGTGTCAATTGGAATGCAAGTCCTAGCCACTTGTGGGTCCAAGGATTCATGGAAGCATATCTATATCTGGAGTTATTGGTAGTGGTTTACGTCTTGAAAATCTTTCACTGTCTTTGGATTACAGATCCTTCTGTGGTGGTCTAAGACTTCACCTCAGCCACCTGGTACCTTGACATTCGTAGGAGTTTGTGGCCTTATCCTCTGTGCTAGCAGGCACGTATTATCTGGGGAGCTGGCTTCTTTGTATTCTTGGACTCTTCTGGCATCTTTCTTCCTGGCAGAGCAGTTCATTGGGGCAGACAGACTTTACAGATCCTTGGCAAATCTGTACAAGTGAAACTTCAAGGTAGTAGTATTCTAGGGTCTACTCCAGATGTAAGAAACACCTCAAAATAGAAACAAACAGCTTCTGATGTTCTATTCCTGATATCCTTGCAGGCATGTTTGAAAGGCAGATGCAGTCTCGTTTCTCTTGACAGGAATATTCCAGTATGCATTTCACCCTTTCCACTGATTCTCAAGGTAGTTCTGAAGATTCAGTAAGAAATCAGAATCAAAAACATCAGAATCAAAGCTAGCAGTGCTCCTTGACTAAGTAAGGAAACCAGATCCCTCCCCAAAGCCAGGGATAAAGCCTGGAACCATTGACACAAAATCAGGTTCCAAGCCACTAAACAAACCTACCTGGACCACAGGAATAAAGCTAAAAACTGGTAAAACTTGACAAAGCTAACTACTCCCAAAATCTACAAATAAAGCATCAGCACATTCCTTGAAAGTTCTGGGCAGCCATTAACAAAATTCTCACACCAGGTAATAGTAGTACGCCCTCCCCTACCACCAAAAATACATCAGAAGCCATAGCCACACAATTCAACAAATTCTTTGCTAACACTATTTTAGCTCAACAAATAAAGCATCTCTAACAACCCTCCCCCTACAGAAGCCTTTATATCTCCTCACAGTAACAACTTATTCCACTTCCAGCCCATCCCTACTGACAGGATTAAAAACATGCCTTAACAAACTCAAGCCCACAACACTAGCATCTGACAACATGCCAGGAGAATTCCTTCAAATAGAAGCTGATGCTGTTGCCTTCTGTATATCCATTCTCATTAACAGATCCGTGTCTGAAGCCCTTGTCCCTGAAATATGGAAAATATCACATGTAATCCCTCAACATAAAGGTGGGAATTCCACAGAACTGACAAACTATCATCCAATAGCTGTCCTATCCCCTATACCCAAATTATGAACAACTTGCATGCCCATAAACTCGTATCTACTACTCAACATGGCTTTTGCCCCATCACAGTACCACCACAGCTCTTATATAGGTTCATAGGTTCATACTAGGCTATCTGCCCTGGGGCAATTATAAGCCTAGCCCGATTCTGTATGGCTTACGCCACCCCTTGATTTGAGTATACTGTGCCCTTTTTAAGGTTTAGTTTACTGTGCCTCTGTCTAATAGTGACACGGGAGTAATCCCTGGGACAAACCTACGATCCCCCATCCACCTATCGAGATTCTTCTTGAAGAGATTCAGTGAGGTGCTCTGCCTCACATGAACTGGAATTCTATTCCAGAACGAAGGGAGCCTCTGGGTTATGAACCTGTCCCTCCAGCAAGTTCTATTTATTTCTGTGCTGAGGTTCAAGTCCCTCGAGCGTGTGGCTCTAAGGGATTTAGATTTACTGAGGTGGAGCATGTCCATTAATTCTGGATTTGACATAGCTTTGTATGTCAGGCATAGATCGCCTCGAAGTAGGCGGTATGCAACTGAGTAGAGCTGGAGATGTTCTTCGTCTTCCCTTGCTGCAGTCCTGACTATTGGGGTATAGTCCGCGTCCCAGTCGGCCCGAATACCAGAGTATAAGGCTGACGCCGGCCATGGCGCCTTAGACTGACGCCAGTACGCCAGGGTACTAATGCGCATGACCGACGTCATTTCCTCAGTCTTTTTTGCCGCATGGTCCGATGCAGAAGCAATTTTGCGAGTGCAGGTTGGCGTTCTGAGATTTTCCGAAACCGGAGTTTCAGACCGAAACAGAGTTGGCTAAGTAACCCCGTTGGGGAACATTTTGGTTTTTTCTTGCCTCAGTATTTAACCGGATGTCAGAAAAAGTGAATAACTGTATTTCTTGTGGGAAGCAGATACCGCATAGGGATTATCATACATTGTGTATACCTTGTTTAGGGCCTGAGCACGACGTTGTTGGTTGCCGCTCTTGTGCTAGATTTACCAAGCGCACTATTAAGAGGAGGCTTGATTGTGCTAGGTTAGTGTTTGGGAAGCGTTGCAATTATAATATGCCGCCGGATGCTCCGACGCCCGCTTCATCCAAGAAGCGCAAGGACAAAACAGTGAAGCCTAGGGGTGAGGAACCGGCAGTCCCGGACGCCGGTTCTTTAGAAGGCTCAGGGGAGCCAGAGGTTTTGCCAGGAGTCTCTATGGAGTCTCAGGCAGATACTTTACTGTTACAGGATGTGCCCTCTCAGGAGGTAGGCCAGGCTGAGGGGCTTCTCAGGTAACTGTTCTTCCCTCTCTTCCCAAGGTAGTTAGGGCCTCTCCTTCTGTTGCCAAAGCTTCTTTTAGAGGTAGGCCAAGTTCAGCTTCTGTGGGGGCTTCTCCTAGCATTTCGGGCTCTGTGCCTAAGAAACATATGCTTAAAATGGCAGAAGATTTGATTACTCTGATTAGAGGTTCTATGCCCCCGCCTGATAAGAGGCCTAGGGTGGAACAGGAGTTTGATAGTTTTGAACAGTGTTCACAGGCTTCAGAGTCTTCTGTGGAAGACTTGCAAGAGTTTCCTACTTATTCTGATTCTGATGTGGATGATTCCACTCCTACAGCTTCTCCTCCTGAGGATTTTTCATTTTCAGAGTCTCTTCACTCCATGAGGGAGCACTTTAAATGGGAGGGCCAGGATTACTCTGATTCCAGGAAAAGGCTTAGGGAATTCTTGTTTTTACCCCAGCATAGGCCCTTAGCTATTCCTCCTGTGTTGAATGTGGTGGAGGATGTTTTTGCAGAGGCTTCCCTGAACCCTGACTCCTTGCCTCCTGCTCCTGTTAAGCCTGATAGGTATTATAGGGTGCCCGAAGCTCATAAGTATTTGTTTAAGAGTCCCAGGGCGGACCCAGAAACTGTTTCTCAGGGGCCTAAAGGTGTTAAAGCTTCTGTGGTTAAAAATCCTGTACCCTCTGATAAAGAGGCAAGGGCTTTGGATAGGTGGGGTAAGAAAGTATATACTTCCACTCTAGCCATGAGGGCGTTGAATTGTCAGTTTCATATGCTGAAATATCAGAATTATCTCCTTTCACAATTGAAATCTAAGGTGGATGCTTTGGCGGAAGGTATTGAGTGTAAAGAATTGCTGGATTTGGTTCATGTGTCTGAACAAGTGGGTAAGCATTCTTTGCAGTGTGGTTTTGATGCTGTTCAGGCCTCCTCGAGGGTGGCTGCTACTAGTTCTGTTCTTCGCAGACATGCCTGGTTGAAGGATCAGAATTTAGCTGAGCATGTTAAGACCAGGATTTTGGATGCTCCTTTACAGTCTGATGTGTTGTTTGGACCGCCTGTGGAAGCAGTTTTAAAGAAAATGGAGGACAAAGCTAAGTCTATGCAGACTGTTAAAGATTTTTGCAGGTGCAGCCTCCAAGTTTAGTAGAAATTGGCCTGCTAAGGGGTGGACATATCCTGCTTATGGTTCCCAGTCTAGGGGTAGGTCTAGACGTGGTAGGGGCAGGGCTCAAGGTTCGTTTAGGCCTAGATCAGACAGTTCACCTGCTCAGACTTCTGGTGAGGGCAGGGGTCAGTCCTTTCGTAAGCAGAACCAATGACCTGCCTTTTCAGCTGCCAGTGGACTCTCGCCTGGCAGCTCCTTTGGGAGGAAGATTGTCTCTTTTCAAAGAAAATTGGGATTTAATCACTCAAGACAGATGGGTGCTGGATATCATTCATCACGGTTACAGATTTTATTTCCACACAATGCCCCTTTCAAAGGCATGCCAGATGTTCCTCCTCCACAAAGAAAAGAGGCTCACAAGCAAGTTTCTCAGTTACTCCAGATAGGGGCCATTCAGCCAGTCCCTGTATCAGAAAGGGGCTTCGGATTTTATTCTCGCCTGTTCCTAGTACCAAAGAAGGGGAACACGTGGAGACCAATTTTGGATTTATCTATCCTCAACACTTATCTGGACATTCCCAAGTTCAAGATGTTGACGTTACAGCAACTGTTACCTCTGCTGGGCAAGGATCACTGGATGGTAACTTTGGATCTCAAGGAAGCCTACCTTCATGTGCCTATAAGGCTAAGTTGCAGAAAGTATCTGCGATTTCGAACTGGAGATTTTCATTATCAGTTCTCTGCATTGCCCTTTGGCTTATCTACTGCGCCCAGAGTATTCACAAAGGTTCTGGCTCCAGTGATAGCTTACTTCAGGCTTCAAGGCATTCAAATCTATCCTTACTTGGACGACTGCCTGATTCTGGCTCAAGAAAAGGAAGACCTTCTACAGCATCTGGAATATGTCATAGCAGTGCTAAGATGCCTAGGGTATTCTGTGAACGAAATAAAGTCCAGTCTAGTACCCTCTCAAGACATGTGCTTTCTGGGTGTGAGACTGAATACAGCAGCCCAGATGGCCTTTTAACCCCGGACAAACAAAAGAGTCTGTCACTTTACTTCCATCAACTATCTCATCAGTCCGTGCTGACTGCAAGGACAGTCCTTCAAGCATTAGGGTTCATGGCATCTTGTATTCTGGTGCTTCCCAATGCCAAACTGCATATGAGGAAGCTGCAATGGTATCTCAAAATGTATGGACACAGCACTGCCAAGATTTCGACACTGTCATTCACATAATACCTTGCCTTCAAAAGGAATTCTTGTGGTGGGCTCAGGAATGTCACCTAAACAAGGGACTCTCTGTGACCCGGCCAGAGGCGAGTCAGATTTTAACGACAGATGCCTCGGACACTGCTTGGGGAGCTCATCTAAATGGAAAGTGGATACAAGACAAGTGGCCTGCCAGACTACAGCATCTACATATCAACATGAAGGAGATGTTAGCAGTCCAGTTTGCATTGCTGGCGTTCAAGGAGTTACTTCTTCCAGGGCAGGTGTTGATTCTAACAGACAACACAACTGTCATGTGGTACATCAACAAGCAAGGGGGAACACATTCTTATCCTCTATGCAGGCAAGCAATGATTTTATGGGAGACTGCGTTAAGCCTGCAACTGACTCTTCAGGCAAGGTTTCTGCCAGGAGCACAGAACTCCCTAGCAGATGTATTAAGCAGACAAATCATGGATCCCCACGAGTGGAAACTGGATCTTCATGTATTTCAGAAATTGACAGTGTCATGGGGAACTCCAGACATAGATCTGTTCGCTTCTCCACTAAACCACCAGCTGCCAAAGTATTGCACAAAGGGGTTTCATCACACAGCTTGGAAAGTGGATGCTCTGTCTTTCAGTTGGAAAAACCTTCATGTCTATGCCTTTCCACCTCTGCCTCTTCTTCCAAAGGTATTATTAAAGGTCAGACAAGACAGGCCAAGGATGATTTTGATAGCTCCAGATTGGCCTCGCAACACTGGTACCCACTTCTAAGGAGTCTTGTAAAGAAGCCTCCATGGCCTTTACCTCTGATTCCTCATCTGTTATCTCAGAAGGACGGTCATCTGCTCAATGTCAAGCTTCAATCTCTTCATCTCACAGCTTGGCATATTCTGTGTTGAAGCACAGCAGGTCTCAGCTTCCTCAACAAGTTTTAAATGTGATTATGGAAGCTAGAAGGCCTAGTACTAGGAGAGTGTACGCAGAGAAATGGAAGAGATTTTTATTTTGGAGTACAGCAAAGAATTTGGAGATTTCAGAGCCTAATTTGAGTGTGGCTCTTCAATATCTTACTGAATTATTGGACAAAGGTTTGTCCTTCTCTTCCATAAAGATTCATGCTGCAGCAATTTCAGCTCACTATGATTGTGACCCACCTTTGTTTTCGCATCCTTTGTTCAAGCAGTTTCTTAGAGGGGCAAAGAATATAAGACCCCCACGTAGAGCTCCTACTCCTGCTTGGGATCTCAATTTTGTGTTGGAAAAACTTACTCTACAACCTTTTGAGCCTGCAGCTACTGCTGAATTGAAATATTTGTCATGGAAGACTGCTTTTCTGTTGGCTATTACTTCTGCAAGAAGGGTGTCTGAGTTGCAGGCCCTTATGGCAGTAGAGCCCTTTTTGGTTTTCCATAAGGACAGGGTTTCATTACGCACTAATCCTTCCTTTATGCCTAAGGTGGTTTCTAGTGTGGCTTTAAACCAAACTATTCATTTGCCTACGTTTTTGCAGATCCTCAAAATAAAGGGGAAAAGATTTTGCACACTTTAGATGTACACAGGCAATTGCGTTATTATTTGAGCAGGACTAAAGATTTTAGGCAGTCTCAGCAGTTACTTGTTTCTTTTGCTTTGAGTTCACAGGGCAAGCCTGTGTCAAAACAAACTATTTCTAGGTGGATTGGCTTTTGCATTGCATTTTGTTATTCCCATCATGGCAAAGAGGTTCCAGCTGGGATTAGGCCTCATTCCACTAGGGCTACTGCCACTTCAACAGCATTTCTAAGGGGTGGCAACTAAGGATATTCTGGAAGCAGCTACTTGGAGTTCAGTGCATACTTTCTCTAGGCATTATCACCTGCCTATATACTCTAAGACTAGGGCTGGTTTTGCCACAGCTGTTTTACAAGGCATGTTGTCAGCTCCTGCTACTTTATAATTTGCCAGCCTCCCTTACCTCTGCTTTGGGATTCTACCCAATAGTCAGGACTGCAGCAAGGGAAGACGAAGAACATAGTACAGTTTTGTACCTACCATAAATGTAGATGTTCGAGGATTCCCTTGCTGCAGTCCAATTTACCCTCCCTCCTTCCCTCTGTGTTTCAGGGTGGTTGTGTAGGTGAGTTTACATGCTTATATTTTTGTATATATTGCTGTATATATTGTACATGTTTTTGGTGCAGGTTGTTTTGGGACTTGTCTTTTGGGTCTTCTGACATCTGGGGCAAGAAAAGACTGAGGAAATGACGTCGGTCATGCGCATTAGTACCCTGACGTACTGACGTCAGTCTAAGGCGCCATGACCGACGTCAGCCTTATACTCTGGTATTCGGGCCGACTGGGACGCGGACTATACCCCAATAGTCAGGACTGCAGCAAGGGAATCCTCGAACATCTACATTTATGGTAGGTACAAAACTGTACTTTTTTTTAACTGAGCAGCATATGGCATCTGTTTGAGACCCTTGATTCTCTTGGTGAGATACTTTTGGGGTCTTTCTAATTGCTGCAGGTGTCGGGTAAGGTACATCCCAAAAGGGGCATTGTATTCTATGATGGGCCTGATGAGGGATGAATAAAGGGGCACGATTACCTCTCTTGATCTAGATGTGAAACCCTTCGTGATGAGGTGGGCTATGTAGAAGGTCTTTCTAACTACTTTGGCAATGTGGTTTTCAAAGGAGAGATTGCTATCAACTTGGGTCCCCAGGTCCCTAATAACTTTCTCTGTACTTAATGGGTTTCCGCTATGTGGTAATTTGTGGGCACATTGTTTTTGCCAAAGGGTATGACTATACATTTTTTGGCATTTAGCTTTAAACCATGGCACTGGCACCAGTTATCTGTCTCTGTGAGACCTTTTTGAAGGATGTTTGTGTCAGCTGGAGAGTCGATTATGGCGCCCAGTTTGCAGTCGTCTGCGAACTTTGTGAGCCATAGTCCTCCCACGTTTGCCTGTACCTCGGAAAAGTATATACCGAACAAGAGTGGTCCCAGGACAGAACCCTGTGGGACGCCACTTGTGACCGGTTTCGAGTCTGACATGGCTCCAGCAACTCTCACTCTGTGAGTTCTGTCTTTGAGCCAGTTTGTGACCCATCTTGTGACATAGGGGTTTATATTTAAGCTGGATAGCTTATCTATGATGCCCAAGTGGGGTATTGTGTCAAATGCCTTTGCAAGGTCCAGATAGGCTGTGTGGACTACCTTCCCTTCATCTATGGCTTTGGTGACTGTTTTGAAGAAGTCAACCAGGTTCAAAAGGCAGGATCTGCCCTTGACAAAGCCGAACTGGATAGGATCTAGTGTCTGTAGGTCCCCAATGTCTTTGTTTATGAGCTCCATGATGATCCTCTCCATAGCCTTGCAGACTAAGCTAGTCAGGCTTATGGGCAATAGTTTCCAGGGTCCGTAGAGGCTCCACCTTTGTGGAGTGGGACCACTGTTGCTGTATGCCATTCTGTGGGCACATATCCTGTAGTGAGGCTGAGATTGTATAGCTGTTTTATTTGAGGGATTAGTTCCTCTTGGAGTTCATGTAGGACGCAACCTGGGACGCCATCTGGTCCCATGGAAGCAGTGTTTTTGCTTTGGAGAGGGCAGCCTTCACCTGAGCATCAGAGATGTTTGGGAGGCAGCCCTCTGCCGGGATAGATACTTGCTCTTTTGGGGGGGAGGGGGTGGAGAAGTTTGCACTGAACCTGTCTGCCAGGATATTGGCGATGTCTGTGGGTTCAGTGTATTTTTTGTCGTTTAGAATCAACTCAGAACAAGTCTGGATATCTTTGTATATCTTTGTCTTTATATTTTATCTGAATATCCTTCATCAACACAGTTAACAACCACAGAAATAATGGCAGATTTGTATCTGCCACCTTCCTTGACCTGTCAAAAGCCTTTGACATGGTCAGACACAGTACACTCATCAAAACTCTCTCTAATATAGGCCTTAGTGACCCCTCCTTAGCCTGGTTCCAAAGCTACCTAGATGGCCGCCAACAAGCATTACTAACTCTCGACTGCTCCCAGTCACTCTTGGTATGCCAAAAGAGTGACTGCTCCCAGTCACTCTTGGCATACCAAGAGTGACTGCTCCCAGTCACTCTTGTGGCATACCAAGAATGACTGCTCCCAGTCACTCTTGGTATGCCACAAGGCTCCATTCTAGGCCCATTACTTTTCTCTATATATACTAACAACCTCCACTCTCCATTCCTCACGCATCTATCATACAATATGCAGATGATTCCACACTAATCTGTTAGCTTCTTTCTTATAAGAACTTCAGTCACTTACTCAACTATCCTTTTTATTAGTTGAAAAATTCCTATCTGACATACATCTTATTTTAAATCCTAATAAAACAAAACTGCTCATTTCAAACCAACCAGATCCACCTCCTTAGACCCCACCTTTGATATCACATCCAGCAACAAAACTATTATTTCTCCCAAAGCTCACATAAAACTTCTCGGTGTTGAGATTGGCAGTAATTTGATATTTGATACTCACATTGCCCACACTATTAATAAAGTACATAAGAAACTGGGAACTAGAATAGACAGTATCTCACCAAGCAATGAAAAGTCACCAAATCACGTACCCACCTCCTTTCCACCCTACTATATGCCTCCCCTATCCTCACCAGTCTCAGAAAGACTGATTTAGCAAAACTTGAATCCTGCTATAACAACATTGCCAGGTTTGCCACACTGACTCCTCATATAGGACATAATAGCTTTGAAGAAGCTTAACTGGCTAGAATTTCCTCAGCTCTCCTGCAGTACAATCAACTTATGCTAGCTCATAAAAGTCTGCATAACCCCGAGAAAACCCCTTCACAGCAAACCTTACTGCAACCTTGCTCAAGTAACAGGACTCTGCACTCAGACAATAAACTCCTTCTTGAAGTAACTAAACCCCTCAACACAACAGGAGAATCACTCTTCTCTAATTTCATATCCACATTTTTGAACTCCTTACCAACACACGTCTTCTATCTTACCATTAACACAGTTTAAAAAGACTGTAAGATCTCACTTTAATTCTAATTGGCTCTGTTCCTGTACTAGTCTAGGCTAGCTTCAATCTTCAGTTCCACTATTCTCTGTACACAATGGTTAACAGCTCTTTGCTTGTTTTACACAGGGCTGCATCCTAGGACTACTACATTACTAGAAAACTCAATTACACACTTTGTATATTTCTGTATGTATCTACTTAATTATGTTTTCTCACTCTGTTAATGTCAACATATTTTTGTTTATTGTATTTGTCATTAGTATTTTGTATTTTATGAATTGCACCCATTCTTGCTGCTGTTTATTTGTGGAGCCTCCACTGAAAAAGGACGTGTGGCCAGTGGACTTTCCCATTTAACAAATGTAAAATAAATATATAAATGCTGAAGTTCATTGTGGTGACTCCTGTTTGGCCTAGGCAGTCTTGATTCTCCCTTTAAATGGTATTGGCCAAGGGCAATTACAACAGACTTCCTTACAATCTAAATCTGCTCATACAATCTCAGGGACAAAAGTTGCACCCTGTTTCAAAGAAACTTCAGTTGACAGCTTGGTTGATTCAATCTTGATTCTGTTTAGCACTTGCCTTTTGCTTTTTGAGTATGTTCAGCAGGTGCTAAAGGAGGCCAGAAATCCCACTTCTTGAAAATCTTATGTTTCGATAATGGATGAGATTTTCAAGGTGGCACCTAAATGGAAACAGGGGGTACACTCTGGTTAATTTCCCCTCTGGTCTAAAATTTTGGTGTGAGCTCCTTCACAATGGCTTAGCTTATGCATCCATTTAGGTGCATTTAGTGCCATCTCTGTATATGTGCCTATGGATCCCACTTCTTCTTCTTCTCTTTTGGTAAAGCAGTTTATGAGTATTGCAAGTGACAACCCTTTGTAAGCAAATTTCCCCTTTATGGGGTCTCTCTCTATTAATTAAAAAAATGACCTTACAACCATTTTAACAAGCAACTTACATTGATCTTAAGTTCTTAATTTGGAAAACTGTTTTGCTTGTTTCTCAGCTTTCCACAGGTATAAGTTTTGTGATAAGCACTAAACCTTCTCGTAATGTTGTGAGTGGTTTAAGAATTTGATCTCATCCGGTATATTTTTCTCCTTGGGTTCTGACAGAACCTTAGAATTAAAAATTTATGATACTTTATATCTTGGATGTGCTTCAGCAGCTCAGATCCTACATTGATAGGACAAAGCACTTTAGAAAGGCTGAAAGGCTTTTTACTTCCTTCTATGGGGCATTGAATGACCAACCTGTCTCTAAGCAAATTATTGTATGTTGGTTGTCCTCTGATATTATTTTTTTGTTACACCCACCATAGCAAGGTGAATCAAGCCAAGGTACAGGCACATACCAATAGGGCTTTTTCCTCTTCAGTAGTATTTGGAAATGGGTGGACTCTAGAAGTATTCTAGAGGTAGCAACTTAATCCTAGGTCAATACTTGTAAGAAGCACTATCTGGATGCCTTTGGTAGATCCAGAGCAGGCTTCAACAGAACCATGCTCCAGAGACTCCTGGACCCTTATCCTTCCTCCTCCTGGGTTGGGTAAGCTTTAGAAGTCTTCCCATGTGTCAGTAAGGCAGTCTGTTTGTTGAACACAGTACAGCTGCGTAACTTCCATGTATCTGTAACAGTAGATGTTCATAGAAGACACTACCTTACTGGCAGTACCCTCCCACATCCCCCTTTAGTTGGATATGCATCATTTATGGTTGCTGCTATTTTTTTGCTTAGTAGCTTTTGGTGTGTGTGTGTGTGTGTGTGTGTGTGTGTGTGTGTGTGTGTGTGTGTGTGTGTGCGCGCGCACGCACACGTTGGCTTTAGTTTGGAGCAGTGGGTGTTCTCAGTCTTGTGTTTTTCCATCAGTTCTTCCTTTTGGGCCCTAGTAAAAAAAAGAAAATGAGGGCTGTTGCCTGTGACAGTGAAGGACTGCAGTGCTGTGGCAGCTGATTGGCCCTTCACAGGAATAGACTAACAGGGAGTGGGGCCTGAAGCTTTGAGAGACAACCAGAGGGAGGGTAGTATGTCAACTACTACCAATATGTCAGTAAGGCAGTGTGTTCCACGAATATCTACTGTTACAAGTAAGTGGAACTTACATAGCTGTACTTTCCACATTTATCTATCATATTATGCAGCACATTTACTATAGTACATATATCACAAATGTCCAACATTCACATCTTATGCATGATACAGCAAACTTTCTTTACATTTTTTCTCCTTCCCACTTCATGCATAATCATAACATTGACCACAGTTTGAGCTGTATCATTTCTTCCCCAAAGTTTCTCCATTGCATATTGTGCTCTGTATTAAGCACCTATACAGAATTTGAGGTGCTGTACTTGCCTCTTTGCAACTGTTCAGAAGGTTACCTCCATTTGGGCATAATGTATCTTATCTTCGGTAATCACAGCACCTCTGCTTGGTGCTACTATTCTTTAACCACTGCACCTCTTGGTGCTACTATTCTTTAACCACTGCACCTAAATATCACCAGTTTCATCACTCATTTTTGCCTCTCTGCTTGATTTGGGTGCTCATTGCAGAAAACACCCCTTACACCTCCTTGACAGCCTTTGTGCATGCTCCCTTTATAATTTTTACACCCAGATCATTGCACCTATTTCTGTATAATCTTTCAGATCTTTCCCTTTCTAAGTCATAGCTGTTATCCATCTAATTTCCCTGGTGAGCAGTTGAAGTTCTTGTCTTTCATCTCCAGCTTATCCCTTCTCTTTATGCACTCCAAAAATACATAATTCATACTGATCTGGTATCTTCTTTCTCAGTAACTTACTCTAGGCCTCTCTTTCCCCTCTCCACAATGGCATAACTTCTCTACATGTCCACCATACATGCATCTTTCTCAGTGTACCTGGACAGGGGTCTATACTACTTGTACACCATTCCTCTCTACTTAGCCTCAACAGGCCCAGCCACTATTGACATTTTGTTCATTGCTAATATTCCTTTCCTAAACCATTTTTCTGCCTATATTGTATTCTTTTTATACCACTGATCCCTCAGCTTACCAAAAGTGCACTCACATGTTCCACCATCTACCTTTAGATGATACCAATCCTTCCATTTTTACCTGACTCCAATTGTTTCGTAAGAGTAAGTTTACATCATAATTCACAGTGTCTCCTTCTGTATCTTTAATACTTATTTTTGTTCTTGTATGGGCTTTTCTAAATGCTTTGGTTACAGGCTGTAAGAATCCCTGGATACAACAGCCAGTCTCTGTATTTCTCTTTGAGAAATGGAAAACATAGCCATTCATTTAACCATTCATCTGTTAAGTCCCTGCTCTCTCTAATGTCCTTTCCTTCCCAGACTTCCAGCCTCCTCCAGCTCCTGAATTCATGTTGATAGTTTGACAGTGCTTTCACTGAATCCCATTTCAGTGAAGATATTTTGCTAAAATCACTTTCAGTGAACTCCAAAACAGATATTTATTTAAGAGGAGCTTGCCTCTCTGCACCCTTCACATCCTTGAACTTCAGTATACCTCCTCTAGAAGTCACACAAAAGAAGAGAAAATGGAATTCCCCACTATCAATGAAAGTGATTTTGGCAAAATATTTTCACTGACATGGGGTTCAGCAAAAGTATTGTTGTTGGAATGAAACATTCCCCAACTCATTAGGGCAGTTCCATCATAGATCCCTAATACTTCTGTCCTAGTCATCTGTGAACTGCAGTTGACAGCCTGGCAACCTGTGAATTGTCCTGTCAGTACTGTTCTGTACCTTGCTTGTTGTTTGACCAGTCCCAGCCTTCCAATGATTTTCCCAAGAAACCCATTCCATAGGTTCATAGGTAGATACTAGGCTATCGGCCCTAGGGCCTATAAAAGCCCAGCCAAAAAGGTACCCTGGCTTTTGCCACCCAAGAAAATTATTTTCCTGTGCCACTGTTCAGTAGAGCTACAGAAGTGATCCCCGGGGTGAATTTCCTATTTGCCATCCAATCATCAAGATTTTTCTTGAAGAGTGCTAATGTGGAGCTTTGTTTGATATAGATAGGTAGTTTATTCCAGAGTATGGGAAGTCTCTGGGTAAGGAATCTATCCCTCTGGCATGTTCTGTTTATTGTGGTGACAAGGTTTAGGTCCATAGAGCATGTAGCTCAGAGGGATTGGGATTTCTTTAAGTGGAGCATGTCCAACAGCTCTGGGTTTGACATAGCTTTGTATGTTAGGCAGAGATCACCTCTGAGTAGGCGATATGCGACGGAGTAAAGCTGGAGTTTTTTGAGACGATCTGCATAGGGCATCTGTTTGAGGCCGGTAATCCTCTTTGTGAGGTATTTCTGTGGTCTTTTCAGTTGTTGTAGATGTCTTGTGAGGTACATACCAAAAGGGTCGTTGTACTCTATAATGTGTTTAATGAGTGATGAGTAGAGGGGAACAATGACCTCTTTTTTTCTGGATGAGAAACCTTTTGTGATGAGGTGTGCCACGTAGAAGGATTTCCTACTACTGTGGCAATGTGATAATCAAAGGAGAGACTACTGTCCACCTGTGTCCCAAGGTCTCTTATCACACTTTTGGTGTTAAGTATACAACCGCCTATGTTATAGTTCATGGGTACAGAGTTTTTACCAAAGGGGATGACAATGCACTTTTTGGCATTGAGCTTGAGGCCATGGCTTTGACACCAGGCATCTGTCTCATTGAGGCCTTTTTGTAGGATGTCCACATCATTAGGAGTTTCGATTATGGCTCCTAGTTTGCAGTCATCTGCAAACTTCATTAGCCAAAGACCTTCTGTGTTAGCCTGTACTTCAGAGAAGTAGATACCAAACAGGAGAGGACCCAGGACTGAACCCTGTGGTACTCCACTTGTCACTGGTCTGAAGTCGGATTTGGAGTCTGCTACTTCCACAGTGTGGGTTCTGTCAGTGAGCCAGTTGGCAACCCATCTTGTGACATAGGGATTTATACCTAGTTTAGTGAGTTTATCTATAATTCCAGAGTGGGGGATGGTGTCGAAAGCCTTGGGAAGATCTAAATAGGCTGTGTGAACCACCTTACCCTCGTCTACGGCTTTGGTGACTGCTTCAAAGAAGTCTATCAGGTTTATGAGACATGATCTGCCTTTTAAAAACCCGAACTGGGTGGGATCCAGAGTTTGGAGATTACCAGTGTCTTTGTTTATAAGTTGCATGATACGTTCCATGGCCTTGCAGACCAGGCTCGTCAGGCTAATGGGGCGGTAGTTCCCGGGGTCCGTGGTGGCTCCCCCCTTGTGGAGTGGTATAACCGTCGCTGTGCGCCATTCGGCAGGCACAAAGCTTGAGGTGAAGCTATGATTGAACATGGTACTTAGGTGGGGTGCCAGTTTGTTCTGTAGTTCATGTAGAACGCAGCCTGGGATGTTGTCTGGTCCCATGCTGTGTTCTTGGCTTTGGAGAGTGCGGTTTTTACCTGTGCAGCCGGGATTACAGGAAGTTTGCATTCTTCCAGAATAGAGATGGGCTCTTTAGGGGGTGAGAGGGGGTAAAGTTAGCACTAAAGCTATCTGCCAGGATGTTGGCAATATCAGTTGGGTCTGTATATTTAGTGCCATTGTGTTGTAACTCAGAGCAGATCTGAGTGTTGCCATTGAGATTCTTGACATAGCTATAGAATGCTTTGTGGTTGTCTTTAGAATCAGTGGTGATTTTGTTATCGTAACTAGCTTTGGAGGATTTTATCAGGGATCGCAGCTTCTTACTGAGGCTAACCAGGGAGCTCCTCCACTCATGGGATTTTACTCTCTTTTGCAGCAGTTTCTTCCTTCTGTTGTACAGTTTGTTTATGGCAGGGGACCACCAGATTAGCTTCCTTTTTTTGGAGGATATCGTCTTGGTTCTGTTTGGGATAGCACAATCCATGCACTTGTGTAAGTGCTTATAAAGTGCAATTGTGTAGGATTCAGTAGTCATAACTGTATTGTCCATCTTCATGAGTGTCATGAAGTTCACCACTTCTGTCTTAAGAAGCATGAAGTTGGCTTTGGAGAAATATTTTACTATAGTTTCCTTAATGGGGGTGGGGGCAGGATGTGGATATCTATGGTAATTAGCTTATGGTAGTATTGGACCAATGAGGTGTTGACTTCAGGTGTGGAACACCGGTCACTCATGTTGGTAATGAGTAGATCTAGGATATTGTTTCCCCTGGTGGGGTGTGGATAAGTTGATCTAGGGCATTGGAGTTTAAGAATTTCAGAAAGCATTGACAAAGGAGTTGGTACATGAGTAGTTTTCCCAGTTAATGGTGGGGTAGTTGAAATCACCCATTATTAGGGTGTTTGGTTGAACCCTAATATTTTCCAGTACATCAAGAAAAGAGGAGTGGGAATCCTGGGGCATGGTGGGGGATCTGTAGCAAGCTACAATTTGGATTGCAGTTTTGCCCAGAGTTGGTTGCACTTGGATAACCTCGGCTGCATTATGCTGAGCAACTAGCCTGGAGGTGTGGATATCTTTAATGAATTTGGACACACCGGTGTTCTGGTCCAGGTTACATGGCCGAAAAGTGTGGTATGAGTTATAGCCTGGTAGTGCAGGGCTGCTCTCTGGAGCCTTGAACCAGGTCTCAGTCACTGCACAGATATTGATGTTCTCCATTTTAAGGAGTGCCTCGAGTGAGTGCATTTTGAGATTTAGACTTCTAGCATTGAGTAGTATCACCCTCAGTTTTTGCTTGCCTGTTCCTGTTACGGTGTTGAATTTGTCATTTAAACCTTGCCTAAAAAAGCCACTATAGGGGCGGCAAGAACCTTAGCCAGTATCCGGAATCCCAGGTGTGACAGGTGCAGGCCATCTCTGGCAAAGCATCGTGGTCTGTTGACCATGTCATCCCAGGCAGACAGATACTGCATCCCTTTAGAATGACACCAGAAGCTTAGCCAATTGTTGAAGTCAATCATTTTGTCCTTGTACTGCGGCATCATTCTGGGTGATGGCAGAATGCTACTCAGGGCTAGGGTCATACCTGCCTGGGCTTCAAGATCGGAGAGCTCTTCCATGTCTCTTTTCATGTAGTCCAGGGAGGTACACCTCAGGTCATTCACACCAACATGGACAATGACAGAGTCATATTTGTACTTGTTGTGGAGTGACCTGAGCGCGTGGGTTATGTGGCGGATCCTGGCACCAGACAGGCAGCTGACTGTAACCTTATCCTTATTTAGCCTGGTGAGTGGGATATCAGTGTGGGGTACGTTGTTTTGGCTTATTGGCTGTGGTTGAGTGGCACACTGAGTCTGCGGGCTATGTGTCATTTGGCTTGTGTTGGGGGTGGAGGTTGCTTGCATTTCTGCTTTGAAGGTCTCTGTTGCTTGAGCAGATTATTAATGAGAGCCTCCATGAATGTTTTTGTGTTTCTATGTGTGGATTTTGATGGTGTAGATTTAGTGAGACTATGTGATGAGTGTGGTGTGGTACAAGTGTTTACCATCTCCTCTTGACTGTCAAATTCAGTCTTGGTTGGAGAGAGCTTTACCTCCAGTTTTGCTAGATAAGTGCATCTCTCACATGTTGTAGTGTTGGGTGGTAGGAGGAGAGGGTTGTCTGTGTACATGAGGCAATTTCTACATTGCCCCAAGATGCCCAGATTCATCAGATAAACAGGAGAGAACACTGGGAGCTGACCCTTAGACATTCCTGAATAAAAAACTATTTTCCTCTAGATAAGTGAAGAAAGTGAGTACAAGAGCAGTTTTTCTCTAAGCAAGTGAGGAAAGTAAGTACCAAAACTGTTTCCTCTAGGTAATGAGGAAGGTTGAGTGCTGTAGTAATTAGTAGGTTATTTAGTGCTTACAACAAGTTCTGAACAAGTGCTAATCATGAATAAGCAATTTCAAGTGCTAAAACTAAGAATCTTTATCTGGACTAAACTAGTTACAGGAAAGGGGGGAAACAAGTGCAAATGCGGGCTTTTAAATCAGAAAGTTGAGAGAGATGGAAAAGCTGCCCAAACGGCCAATAACTACAATTTCTAGGCCCACTGATAAGCTAGAAGGCTTCCCTCCAACACAGAAAGCTTGGGGGGGGGGGGGCTCAGAAGCTTACATACAGTCGTGGATACAGCAAATCTGAATGTGGACTTCACTAGTTACAGGAAAGGTAGGAAACAGGCTTAGATTTTTTTTTATATATATAGAAACGTAGCTAAAACAGCAGTAAAACAATTCAAATGCAGTGCAAGCTAGCACACTTGAGTATGTAGCAATGTTAGACCAAACAATAAAAAATGCAATTAAATTAAAAATGACTAAAAACAAGTGCAGAAGGAGTCTGTTAGGTAGAATAAGGTAAAGAGATGGGACTGGGGGCAGTGTCCCAGATCAAATCTACAGTGGGGGTGGGCAACTGCTAAAGCCTCCAAATTTAACAAGACAGGAATAGGGAGAATGGGTAGGGGAAAACCAACACCTTCAGCAGAGATCTGAAAAACGATACAGTGAAGCAAAAATAACAGTGCACAACTCTGAAGTCAGCCAGCAATGATGTAAAATTAGTCAAGCAACAATTAACAGTAGACAACTCTGAAGTGCCAGAAAAATATACTTAGCTCTGTATATCCCCAGATAGTTTGAAGAGCACTCTGTCAGGACACAGGAAGGCTCCAGCAATGATAAAACTTTTTACTTTCTATGCCTCTTAGATTTTGCACAATATGTACATTGGTCACAAATTGCCTACAGTCTGTCATACTCTATCCTCCAGGTTTTGTGTGAGCCCTAACTCTATCCTTTATGGTCCTTCCTCTTTTTGCATTTTCACACAAACCTGTCTCAAACTAGTTGGATATCTCATGTAATCTAATTTACAGGGCTACTTTGTATATGCTGCTCAAAATAAAGTGCACGTGAAAGTATCACATTGTGAGCTATGTCCATTCTACCACAGAATGTGCCAAATCTTCTTGCCTATGTATCTAACAGCTTTCATATCATTACTTTCAGATATGCCCAGTTCTAGTTTCTAATCTCAGCTACTTTTTTATATACTTTAAGCCCCAAGTACTTGCAACCCCTATTTTAAGGAGTCAAGAACGTCTTCCAGTTCTAATCACCACTTACTTTTGGAGATTGTAATGAGCTACGAAACATCTCCAGTATCCCCAGCAGTTGCACAATAGCATCCTCATGCAGCATGATGCTGTCATCTGCAAAGAGATAAATGACATATTTTTTCCTACTACTGTTCTGCCTGTCTGAAATTTCTCTTACTGTATGCGTCAGACATTCAGTGACCATTAAAAATAATCCTGGTGATAATGGACAGCCATGATGGCTTGCTCTTTCCTATACTGTTTCTTCTGTAAATCCACCATATATGTATAGCCATAACTTTGAAACCCTGTAAAGATCTTTCACTTCCTTCAACAACCTGCCATCTGTAATGGCCTTTGTCAAGGCATCTGTCTTAAAATCCTATCAGACACAGTTAAAGACCTTCAGAATGTCCAATAACACACTTCCAGTCTTTCCATGGCTTTTTCCTCAGCCCATTCTACAAAGTCTGTAAGAATATGTCATTGGTCCTTGGACAATGATCTGCCTGTAAAAAAAAGAACACTTATTCATCTGCTATTAGTCTCAGAAGGGTTTGCTCCAGTCTTGTCAAAATGTGAGCACTTTGGTATCTACACTGCACAGAGTATAGAGTGATCATTTTTGGCATGTTTCTTTCCCTTTCCATTTATGCAGTACTATTGCTGTAGCCTCTTCCATAGATTTGGTGAATCCCCCTTTTTCTATAATGTCAACAAACAGATCTGTCATGGTACTGCTGAACTGAAAGCCCACTTCTTTACAGAAACAAATTAGGTATCCATCGGGAAACCCTGGCTTTACACCATTTCAGATGCCTAATAAATGGCCTTCATAACCTCCCCTTTTCCCATCAGTAAATTTATTCTCTGTTTGTCCCCCTCACTTAACACATGCTTTCCATTTATAAACCAGTTAAATTGGGGGGCGGATATTTTTATAATGCTCAGTATAATAACATTGAAATTGTGCCCTTATTTCCTCACTTGTACAGCGTTTCTTTCCCCTTTCATCTTCCAGTGAACTGAACCAGGCTTTCTCTCTCTGATCCTTGATCCTCCACATCAGTATCATGATGTTTGTCTTTTCTCTGTTTCCCACCATCCTCCCCCTTTTAGCCAATTCACTTTTATTTTTGATTCCTCGTGTCCTTTCAACCTATCCATTATGGCCACTTGCTCTACTTTGTTTATATCCTTAACTTGTACTTTTCCTTGTTCAATGCCTTGCAGCTCCATAAGCCTGTTCTTTAGAACCCTTGCTTCCTGCCCCCTTTCTTTTCTCATTCTCCTCCTACCAGCTAGTTTTCAATGTGAAAGTGTTCAATCTCGCCGTTTGTTCTTACACACGGGTTCGGAGCCAATCATCGGCTCCGAGTTGGCCGCATTGCAAAGCTCTGCATCTTAGAGAAGCTCGCGACCAGACTTTTTCCCACAATCCTCCCTGCTATTCCTCAGATCTAGTTTGCCGCTGCAACAGATCGGTCGAGGAGAGCTTGGGCCAGCGAACAATTTAGTTTATCTTGGAGATAAGCAGAATTTCTTAAAAATCTTTAATAGTATTTTAGCTTTAGCCTAGATAGATATTATAGAGAGTGTGTGTGTGTGTATTTTCTTGATTTTTATTTAGATATATATATATATATATACTTAGATTCATAGGTTTGGGCTTCGGCCTATTAGTTTCTGACTTTTTCTAGTAGTGTTATAATAGCTTGTGTGTATTTCATATTATATATATATAGTTATTGTTGGCTAGTATTTTTTTCTATTTTTCACTGTTTGTTTTTTTTTTCAGTGTTGAGCTTTATTGTACAATGTCGGAGAAAGCCAAATCCAGCTTTAAGAGATGTCAGTGTGGACAGAAAATGTCCATCACTGACAATCACGCTTCCTGCGTCTACTGCCTTGGCCCTCTCCATTTGCAGGAGGTTTGCTCCATCTGTCATTCCTTTAGCGGGAGAGTCATGACAGAGAGACGCAGGAAGCTTATTGACAGGGGTTTACTTCAACCTGACTTTCAGGAGGCCTTGGAGAAGTCCGACCAGGCTTCTAAGTCTTCGAAGGGGTCAAAGACGTCGAAGATGTCGGAGCCCATGTCATCGGCTCCGAGCTCATCTTCTAAGACCCGGTCTTCCAGACCCTTATCTGATACTGATGTGGATCATGTCATGCAAAAACTAATGGAAAACACAGCCCTTTCCAAGCTGATTGCGGTTTCGTCCCAATTGGTGTCGAAACTAGAATCCCTCCCCGTGTCTCCAACAGCTCCTGCTTCGAGACTCGTCCAGTCTTCGGAGCCGGGAGAAGACAATCCAATGCTAGTGGAGCCCTCGGTGCAAAACCCGTCCATTGCACGATCGGCACCATTGACTTAGACTCCTTCGGAGCCTGCAGGGGAGTCGTGGAGCCGACAATCTCTCCTTGGTTCCGGGACCAAGAGTCGTACCGAGTTTTCGGTGCCGACTCTCCCTCTTGGGGCCTCGACGCAGATTGGTTCGGCTCCGTCCTCGGGGTCGGAGCCCACGGTTCCGGTGTCGGTGATGCTTCTGTGTTCTTCGGAACCGAGGAGTCCTCGGCCTGGGGCTCGGGGGCTTTCGACCTTATGAGGAAGGTATTGTCTGCTCAGACAACTACTTCATCGGAGGTATCTTCTCCTTCCCCTAAAGGGCCTCTTTCTGTTTCTGCCCCCACAATTCACCCTAAGCATAGAGCCCCATTGCCTCAGCCAGCCCCAGAGGGTGATCCCTGTTCCTCGGAGGCCTCACCAGAAGCCCCCTCTGATGAGGTTCCGAGGAAGAGATTGTGCAAGAGGAGGCACATTGATTCCCCACAGGAATCCCTAACTTCTGACACTGATTTGGATGAGGCAGAGGGGTCCCCACAATCCCCCTCTGAGGATGTGTCATTTGCAGACATCCTGGAGATCTTGAAACAGAGGGGTGATTGGCAGTCCCTAGCCCCCACTGAGGATGAGTCGGTGTTGCTGAAGGCATTTGGGGCTCAACCTTCTACCTCCTGGGTGACCCCGCCCTTCGATGAGTTGATGGACTTGATCACGCGAAGGGCGTGGGAAGCACCGGACACAGTGGAACCGGTTCCCCGAAAACCAAACAAATTTAATATGGCCCCCCAGGATAAGGCCTATCTCACTAAAGGAGTCCCAGTCGAAGCTATGGTGGTGGCGGTGGCCACGAAGAAGGAAATGTCTGAGTCTTCCTCTTCTGTTCATCCTCCTAATAAGGATTCTAGGACTATGGACAGGTATGGGAAGCGCGTTTTTAGTTCAGCGACTTTTTCCAGGCGTTCGCTAAACTATTTGACACATTTTACATGTCTACAGAGGGATCTCATTAAAGAACTGGGAGATACCCTCCAGGGTAACACAGATGCTGCTGTCTCAGATAAGGTGACAGCACAACTCAACACCCTTACTTCAATAGCAAACTCATCCATGAGGCTCATCTCATATGCGGCCGAAGGATCGAGTAGAGCTGCAGCTTCAGCGATTGCTCTCCGTAGACAATCCTGGATGCGGCTGTGCTCCTTTGTGGAAGCCCTCAAGTCTTCCTTTGCCAATGCCCCCTTTGATGGTGCCACACTCTTTGGGCCCAAAGTTAAGGAGACTTTAACTCGGTGTGAGCAAGAGGGGAAGCCCCTGTCTGCTGTTGGGATCCGTTTTTCCGCTCCATCTAGACCGTATCCCAAAGGGCAACGAGGCGGAAAAATGTGGTTACGCAAGACTCAGGGATCTTTCCAAGCCACACGAGGTGATGCCCCCTCCAGAGGCAGAGGAGGGGGAAGAAATGGAAGACGCCGCCCCGGCGGCAGAGGGGGTCCGCAAAATCAGGGCAACAGGGATACAGTCTCTGGGAAGCCCTTCCAGCACTCCTGAATGGAGGCCCGACTGTCCTACTCTGGAGGCGGTCGGGGGTCGCTTGGCTTTATACCCACAGGCCTGGCTAAATCTTACTTCGGATTCTTGGGTAAAAAGCATAGTAACCAGAGGATACATAATTCCCTTTATGTCCACACCTCCTCAACAAAAGAGACTTCCAGATGTGCCACCCCATCTGCGAGGCCCAGCAGCTGTAGAAATTTCAAAGCTGCTCGAAAAAAGAGTCATCCAGCCAGTCCCGGCGGACCAAAGAGGATCCGGAACTTACTCAAGATTCTTTTTAGTTCCAAAGAAGACAGGGGACTGGAGACCGATTTTGGATCTCAGCAATCTCAACACCTTCGTAAGGAAGGAAAAGTTCCGGATGGTCACGCTACAGTCGATCCTTCTCTTCTTACAGAAGGACGATTGGATGTGCTCGATAGATCTCAAGGATGCGTACTACCACATCAAAATGGCCAGGCCGTCCAGAGATCACCTGCGCTTCCGGCTGGGAGCCAGTCATTTTCAGTTTCGAGCTCTGCCCTTTGGACTCACCTCAGCCCCCAGGGTATTTACCAAATGCATGGCAGTAGTGGCGTCTCACTTGAGATGACAAGGATTCCAGGTGTTTCCGTATTTGGAAGTCTGGCTCCTCACCACCACCACCAGGCATTGTCTTGTTCAAGCCAGAGACTACACAGTCGACCTTTGTTCCCACTTAGGAATTTCAATCAATTTCGAAAATCTGCCTTATCGCCCTCACAGCATATCTCATTCATCGGAGCAGACCTAGATACACGGTTAACACTGTTAAAGCTTCCTCAACTAAGGGCTTCAACGCTCAAAGAACAGGTTCTTCTTCTTCTTCAAAACAGGAAAGCTCCAACCAGGCTAGTGTTGAAAGTTCTGGGATTAATGGCAGCGTCTCTGATCGCAGTTCCCATGGGGAGATTGCACATGAGGGTCCTCCAATGGCTGCTTTTCGCGCAGTGGTCGTTCCAACAGCTACCCTTATCGCACGAGATACTGATAACAAACTCTTGCAAACGAGATCTTTCATGGTGGGTAAACAGTCAGGACCTCACAATGGGTCATCCGTTTGTCCTACCCAACCCGACGGCCACAATCACCACGGACGCTTCTCTGATAGGGTGGGGGGGACTTTTTCAGGGAAGAACAGTCCAAGGGGAATGGTCCAACATGGAGTACAACCTCCACATAAATGTTCTGGAGTTGAGGGCGGTGTTCCTAGCGTTGCAACACTTCCAAGCTATCTTACCTCTGGGAACAGTGGCAGTACAGACGGACAACATGTCTGTGGTCTGGTACATAAACAAGCAAGGGGGAACCAAGTCTTACCCATTATGCAGAGAGGCCATGAGAATTTGGCAATGGGCAGAGTCCACGGGTCGCTTTCTACTGGCAACACATATCCCGGGGTCATCCAACATCATTGTGGACAGGTTGAGCAGAGCCATCCTGTTACCTCACGAGTGGTCCCTCAATCCACAGGTGGCGGAAAGGATCTTCCGCAGATGGGGCCAGCCTTGCTGCGATCTGTTTGCATCCCCGTTGAATGCCAAATGCAGAAGCTACTTTGCCCTTCTACCCCCTCCGGGGGATGTTCCCAGGGATGCACTGGTGCACGATTGGCCCCCTGGTCTCCTGTATGCATTCCCTCCTATCCCGTTGATTCCCAAATTTCTACAGAAAGCCAGAGACCTGGAAAGGACAATAATACTCATAGCACCATTCTGGCCTCGGCAGATATGGTTTCCCTTTCTTCGAGCCCATCAAAAGGAGGAACCTTGGATTCTGGACCCAGTACCAGATCTATTGAATCATTCGTCGGGAGTTCCTCACCCATCTCTCCAATCCCTAAAACTGACAGCTTGGCTGCTCCACTTCCCTCTCTAGCCAGGTCAGATCTTCTTTCTCCTGCAGTTCAACACATTCTGGTTGCCTCTCATAAATCCTCCACCAGAAAGCTTTACAGAAGCAAATGGAAACATTTCGTATGTTGGGCGTCTAGCCAACACATAGATCCCTTGGTAGCTCCACTACACAAAGTTCTGGAATTCTTATCAATTCCCTTTCATGAAGGGGCCTCAACTTCCACCTTGGGGGTACAGTTGGCAGCTATATCTAACTTTCATATTGGTGAGGGGGGGCTCTTCTATTATGTCTCACAGGCTTTGCAAGGCTTTTATGAAAGGAACCTTCCACCTTCGTCCACCCATTCGGGAGCCCTTTTTCCCATGGAATTTGAACCTGTTATTGTCACAACTGATGTTACCTCCCTTCGAACCGGCTTCATCCTGCCTACTAAATTTCTTATCATGGAAGACACTACTTCTCGTGGCAGTCACTTCAGCTCGAAGAGTATCAGAGCTACAAGTGTTGTCAGTCAGACCACCGTACTTGATCTTTCACCCAGATAGAGTCTCTTTGCGCACAAACCTGTCATTCCTCCCCAAGGTATGTTCTGTCCTAAATATCAACCAATCCATAGAGCTCCCCACATTTTTCAAGAATCATACAAACAGACTGGAGTATATGCTGCGCAAGTTGGATGTTCATAGGCAGCTAAGATTTTACCTGGACAGGACTAAAGATCACAGAAAGTCAGATCAGCTGTTTGTCTCGTTTGCAGACAACAAAAAGGGTATGGCAGTCACGAAACGTACCTTATTTAAATGGCTTTCCAATTGTATAGCATTTGTGTACTCTAGTAAGAATCAGTCATTACCTTTCAAGCCTAAGGCTCATTCTACCAGGTCCGTGTCCACTTCCTTGGCTCATGCAGCTCGCTTACCTTTGGACACGATTTGTGCAGCAGCTACCTGGGCTAAGCCTCATACATTTATCACTCATTATAAGGTTGACAGGACCTCCAAGGACAGGACATCCTTTGGTTCCACTGTGCTCAGGAACGTTCTTCCATGAATCGCCTGGGGTGACGGAGCTAGGGACGCTACCTGTGTGTAAGAACAAACGGCGAGATTGAACACTTTCACATAAAGAAGTTATGTACTTACCATAACGTTCCATGTGATGTGTTCATCTCGCCTTTGTTCTTACATGACATGATCTGATGAATTGCTTTCTCTGAAATATACACCTGTAATTTCTTCAGATGTTTTCCCACCCACCACTAATCCATTCATCTTTCTAACTTGTTTCATTTCACACATTGAATGTAAACCTTGTCTCCCCTGATCTTAATTCCATACATCTAAGAGTCTCTGCTGTCTCATCCCCTCAGCTAGGGCTTTTTGACTGTACCTATGAAATTCAACTGCTCTAATTTTCTTTTTCCATTTGGGACTAACATCACATTGAAGCCACACCCTTGATTACTCTGTCTCCCAATTTCCTTAGTGCCTGCAAATTATTAAGCCAGTTGTGGAAAGCTTTGGATCTGTCTGCATTCGGTCCATAGAAAGACCACTGGATTAGTCCTATTGTCTCAGCCAGCCATCTGCCTTTTTCATTCAATGTCTTCCATTCTTCAGCAGAGCTGATTAAAATATCCACTCCCTTTGCACCCCTCTCCTCCTTTTGCCCAACTTGAAGCTTATTGCTTGTAGTTCTTATAGGTTCATAGGTAGGTACTAGGCTATCGGCCCTAGGGCCCATACAAGCCTAGCCAAAAAATGTACCCTGGCTTTCGCCACCCAAGAAAATTATTTTCCTGTCCCCCTGTCGAGCAGAGCCACAGAAGTGATCCCCGGGGTGAATTTCCCATTTCCCATCCAATCATCAAGATTTTTCTTGAAGAGTGCTAATGAGTAGCTCTGTTTGACATAGATAGGTAGTCTGTTCCAGAGTATGGGAAGTCTCTGGGACAGGAATCTATCCCTTCAGCATGTTCTGTTTATTGTGGTGACAATGTTAAGGTCCCTAGAGCGTGTAGCTCGGAGGGATTGGGATTTCTTTAAGTGGAGCATGTCCAACAGCTCTGGGTTTGACATAGCTTTGTATGTTAGGCAGAGATCGCCCCTGAGTAGGCGATATGCGATGGAGTAAAGCTGTCGTTTTTTGAGACGGTCTGCATAGGGCATCTGTTTGAGGCCAGTAATCCTCTTTGGGAGGTATTTCTGTGGTCTTTTCAGTTGTTGTAGATGTCTTGTGAGGTACATACCAAAAGGGGAGTTGTACTCTATAATGGGTCTAATGAGTGATGAGTAGAGGGGAACAATGACCTCTTTTTTTCTGGATGAGAAACCTTTTGTGATGAGATGAGCCACGTAGAAGGATTTCCTGACCACTGTGGCGATGTGATTATCAAAGGAGAGACTACTGTCCACCTGTGTCCCAAGGTCTCTTATCACATTTTTGGCATTAAGTAGACTACCAGCTATGTGGTAGTTCATGGGTACAGAGTTTTTACCAAAGGGGATGACAATACACTTTTTGGCATTGAGCTTCAGGCCATGGCTTTGACACCAAGTATCTGTCTCAGTGAGGCCCTTTTGTAGTTTGTCCACATCGTTAGGAGTTTCGATTATGGCTCCTAGTTTGCAGTCATCTGCAAACTTTGTTAGCCAAAGACCTTCTGTGTTGGCCTGCACTTCAGAGAAGTAGATACCAAACAGGAGAGGTCCCAGGACTGAACCCTGTGGTACTCCACTTGTCACTGGTCTGATGTCGGATTTGGAATCCGCTACTTTCACAGTGTGGGTTTTGTCCGTGAGCCAGTTGGCAACCCATCTTGTGACATAGGGATTTATACCTAGTTTAGTGAGCTTATCTATAATTCCAGAGTGGGGGATGGTGTCGAAAGCCTTGGCGAGATCTAGATAAGCTGTGGGAACCATTTTACCCTCATCTATGGCTTTGGTGACTGCTTCAAAGAAGTCAATCAGGTTTAGGAGACATGAGCTGCCTTTTACAAATCCAAACTGAGTAGGGTCCAGAGTTTGGAGATTACCAATGTCTTTGTTTATGAGTTCCACGATGATACGTTCCATGGCCTTGCAGACCAGGCCCATCAGGCTAATGGGGCGGTAGTTCCTGGGGTCCGTGGTGGCTCCCCCTTTGTGGAGTGGGATAACTGTCGCAGTGCGCCATTCAGTGGGTACAAAGCATGAGGTGAGGCTATGATTGAACATGGTACTTAGGTAGGGTGCCAGTTCATTCTGTAGTTCGTGTAGAACGCAGCCTGGGATATTGTCAGGTCCCATGGATGCTGTGTTCTTGGCTTTGGAGAGTGTGTTTTTTACCTGTGCAGCCGTGATTATAGGAACTTTGCATTCTTTCGGTATAGAGATGGGCCCTCTAGGGGGTGAGAGGGGGGTAAAGTTAGCACTGAACCTATCTGCTAGGATGTTGGCAATATCAGTTGGTTCTGTATATTAAGTGCCGTTATGCTGTAACTCAGAGCAGATCTGAGTGTTCCCATTTAGATTCTTGACATAGCTATAGAATGCTTTGTGGTTGTCTTTAGAGTCAGTGGCAATTTTGTTTTCGTAACTAGCTTTGGAGGATTTTATGAGGGATCTCAGCTTCTTACTGAGGTTGACCAGGGAGTTCCTCCAGTCATGGGATTTTACTCTTTTTTGCAACAGTTTCTTTCTTCTGTTGTAGAGTTTGTTTATGGCACAGGACCACCAGATTGGCTTCCTTTTTTTGGAGGATAACATCTTGGTTCTATTAGGGATAGCATGATCCATGCACTCGTGTAAGTGCTTATAAAGTGCATTTGTGTAGGATTCGGCAGTCATACCACTATTGTCCGTCTGCATGGGTGTCATGAAGTTTGCCACTTCTGTCTTAAGAAGTGTGAAGTTGGCTTTTGAGAAGTTTTTTACGATGGTTTCCCTAATTGGGGCTGGGGGTGGGATGTGGTATGATGTGTCATGTCTAGGCTGATTAGCTTGTGGTCGGATCTGATCAACAAGGAATTGACCTCTGGTGTGGAACACCGGTTTCCCATGTTGGTAATGACCAGGTCTAGGATACTGCTGCCCCTGGTGGGGGTGTGAATAAGTTGATCCAAGGCGTTGGAATTTATGAATTCTAGAAAACGTTGAGCAAAAGAGTTGGTACATGAGTAGTTTTCCCAGTTAATGGTGGGGTAGTTGAAATCGCCCATTATTAGGGTGTTGGGTTGTACCCTAATACTTTCCAGTTATCAAGAAATGAGGAGTGTGAATCCTGGGGCATGGTGGGGGGTCTGTAGCAAGCTACAATTTGGATTGCGGTCTTGCCCTGAGTTAGTTGCACTTGGATAATCTCGGATGCATTATGCTGTGCAACTAGCCTGGAGGTGTGGATATCCTTAACGAATATGGACACGCCTCCGCCTTTAGTGCTTCTTTCTGGGTTAGGTGGCCGAAAGTTGTGGTATGAATTGAAGCCTGGTAATGCAGGGGTGCTCTCTGGAGCTTGGAACCAGGTCTCTGTCACTGCACAGATGTCAATGTTCTCTATTTTAAGGAGTGCCTCGAGTCAGTGCATTTTGAGGTTTAGACTTCTAGCATTGAGTAGCATTACCCTCAGATTTTGCTTGCTTGTACCTGTTACGGTGGTGAATTTGTCATTTCAACCTTGCCTAAAAAAGGCACTATAGGGGTGGCAAGAGCCTTAGCCAGTATCCGAAATCCTAAGGGTGACAGGTGCAGGCCATCTCTGGCAAAGCATCGTGGACTGTCGATCATGTCATCCCAGGCAGACAAATACTGGATCCCCTTAGAATGACACCAGAAGCTTAGCCAATTATTGAAGTCAATCATTTTGTCCTTGTACTGTGGTATCATTCTGGGTGATGGCAGGATGCTACTCAGGGTTAGGGTCATACCTGCCTGGGATACAAGATCGGAGAGCTCCTCCATGTCTCTTTTCATGTAGTCCAGGGAGGTACGTCTCAGGTCATTCACACCAACATGGACAATGACAGTGTCATATTTGTACTTATTGTGGAGTGACCTGAGTGCATGCGTTATGTGGTAGATCCTGGCACCTGACAGGCAGCTGACAGTAACTTTCTCCTTGTTTAGTCTAGTAAGTGGAACATCAGTGTGCCTGACTATAGAGTCACCTATGACTAGAGTGTTGGGTACGTTGTTATGCCTTATGGGCTGTGGTTGAGTGGCACACTGAGTTTGTGGGCTATGTGTCATTTGGGTTGTGTTGGGGGGTGGAGTTTGCTTGCGTTTATGCTTTGGATGTCCCTGATGCTTGGGCAAGTTTTTATTGAGAGCCTCCGCGAATGTAGGTGTGTGTTTTGTGTTTCTATGTGTGTGTTTTGGTGGTGTAGGTTTTGAGGGACTATGTGATGAGTGTGGTGTGGTGCAAGTGTTTACCTTCTCCTCTTGACTGTCTAGTCCAGTCTTGAGTGAAGAGAGCTTTGCTTCCAGTTTGGCTATATAAGTGCATTTCTCACAGGTTGTAGTGTTGGATGGTAGGAGGAGAGGGTTGTCTGTGTACATGAGGCAATTGCTGCATTGCCCCAAGATGCCCAGATTCATCAGGTAGACAGGAGAAATCACTGGGAGCTGACCCTTAGACATGCCTTGATAAGTGCTTATTTATTAAGTACTAAAAACTGCTTTCCACTAGACAAGTGAGGAAAGTTGAGTGCTGTAGTAATTTGCAGCTTATGTAGTGCTTACAACGAGTTCTGAACAAGTGCTGAGTTCAAAGAAACAGATTTGAGTGCTGAAACTAGAAAACTGGCTAGTTATAAGAAAAAAACTAAGATAGAAGGCTTCCCTCCAACACAGAAGGGCTTGGCGGCTCAGAAGCCTACAAACAGTCTATACCACTTAACAGGAAAGGCAGGAAACAAGCTTAAAAAAATTTTTTCTTCTGTTTCCCAGATGCTCTCTTTGTACACAGTAGGAGGGCCTGAAATCAGAATATGATCTCACTGCACTCAGTTGAGTGTGCAAATGAGATGGGCCCAAAAGGAGTATCCAAACACAAATTTACAAGAAGGGCGGGCAGTTTCAAGACCACTAAGATTAACACCAAAACATAAACCAGGGAGGGTGGGTGGGACTAACTGAAGAGCAGAGTCAAAACTTCCAGTTTAGTTAATATTCTTGCAACACAGTTAAATCAATTTAAATACTGTAGTATTTGAAAAAAAGTGCAGATAAAGGTATATAATTCTCTTGTATGTCCAGTTGAAAACAGTTAGATCTTAGCCGGCCAAAGCTGAGGTTTTTAAGCAGAAAATATTTAAAACTGTACCACTTAAATAGGCAAGGACAGGAAATGAAAGAATGTGGCTACCCCCACACCTGCAATTACTAACAAATAATAAAATTCAAGCAAACACTGACTGAAGAGCAGAGTCAAAACTTCCAGTTCAGTTAATATTCCTGCAACACAGTTAAATCAATTTAAATACTGTATTATTTGAGAAAAAGTGCAGATAAAGGTACTTAAATTCTCTTATATGTCCAGTTGAATACAGGTAGATCTTAGCCGGCCAAAGCTGAGATTTTTAAGCAGAAAATATTTCAAACTGTACCACTTAAATAGGCAAGGACAGGAAATCAAAGAATGTGGCTACCCCCACACCTGCAATTACTAACAAATAAAATTCAAGCAAGCACTGACTGAAGAGCAGAGTCAAAATTTCCAGTTCAGTTAATATTCCTGCAACACAGTTAAATCAATTTAAATACTGTATTATTTGAAAAAGTGCAGATAAAGGTACTTAAATTCTCTTATACATCCAGTTGAATACAGCTAGATCTTAGCCGGCCAAAGCTGAGGTTTTTAAGCAGAAAATATTTCAAACTGTACCACTTAAATAGGCAAGGACAGGAAATCAAAGAATGTGGCTACCCCCACACCTGCAATTACTAACAAATAATACAATTCAAGCAAGCACTGACTGAAGAGCAGAGTCAAAACTTCCAGTTCAGTTAATATTCCTGCAACACAGTTAAATACTGTATTATTTGAAAAAAAGTGCAGATAACGGTACTTAAATTCTCTTATATGTCCAGATGAATACAGCTAGATCTTTGCCAGCCAAAGCTGAGGTTTTTAAGCAGAAAATATTTCAAACTGTACCACTTAAATAGGCAAGGACAGGAAATCAAAGAATGTGGCTACCCCCACACCTGCAATTACTAACAAATAATAAAATTCAAGCAAGCACTGACTGAAGAGCAGAGTCAAAACTTCCAGTTCAGTTAATATTCCTGCAACACAGTTAAATCAATTTAAATACTGTATTATTTGAAAAAAAGTGCAGATAAAGGTACTTAAATTCTCTTATACGGTCAGTTGACTACAGCTAGATCTTAGCCGGCCAAAGCTGAGGTTTTTAAGCAGAAAATATTTAAAACTGTACCACTTAAATAGGCAAGGACAGGAAATCAAAGAATGTGGCTACCCCCACACCTGCAATTACTAACAAATAATGAAATTCAAGCAAGCACTGACTGTAGAGCAGAGTCAAAACTTCCAGTTCAGTTAATATTCCTGCAACACAGTTAAATCAATTTAAATACTGTATTATTTCAAAAAAGTGCAGATAAAGGTACTTAAATTCTCTGATACGTTCCATTGAATACAGCTAGATCTTAGCCTGCTAAAGCTGAGGTTTTTAAGCAGAAAATATTTCAAACTGTACCACTTAAATAGGCAAGGACAGGAAATCAAAGAATGTGGCTACCCCCACACCTGCAATTACTAACAAATAATAAAATTCAAGCAAGCACTGACTGAAGAGCAGAGTCAAAACTTCCAGTTCAGTTAATATTCCTGCAACACAGTTAAATCAATTTAAATACTGTATTATTTGAAAAAAGTGCAGATAAAGTTACTTAAATTCTCTTATACGTCCAGTTGAATACAGCTAGGTCATAGACGGCCAAAGCTGAGGTTTTTAAGCAGAAAATATTTCAAACTGTACCACTTAAATGGGCAAGGACAGGAAATCAAAGAATGTGGCTACCCCCACACCTGCAATTACTAAGAAATAATAAAATTCAAGCAAGCACTGACTGAAGAGCAGAGTCAAAACTTCCAGTTCAGTTAATATTCCTGCAACACAGTTAAATCAATTTAAATGCTGTATTATTTGAAAAAAAAGTGCAGATAAAGGTACATAAATTCTCTTATACGTCCAGTTGAATACAGCTGGATCTTAGCCGGCCAAAGCTGAGGTTTTTAAGCAAAAAATATTTCAAACTAAACCACTTAAATAGGCAAGGACAGGAAATCAAAGAATGTGTCTACCCCCACACCTGCAATTACTAACAAATAATAAAATTCAAGCAAGCACTGACTGAAGAGCAGTGTCAAAACTTCTTTTTCTTACCTTTTTAACTGTCAAGGTTTTAACTTAATATCTTGTAAAATGATTAAACATAAGTATGTCCTCTTCATTTTCATTAACAACCTCTCCCTCTTTGTTGGATTGTTAATTCCTGAAGCATTTCATCTTGCCACCCACATTTTCCCCTTTTTTACCCTCTTCACCCCCTGTCCTCCCCCTAAATTATGCTAACCAGCCAGTGCAGCAGAGGTGGGAACAATGGATCTGTAAAGCAAACCCCTAGCAGGTTAATTTATTGACCGTCACTATGACCAGGATTAGAGAATGATGAACGGTGACCTCCCTCCACCTGGTGAGTCATAAAATTACTTATTGAGTTTACTCAAAAATACGTCTACATCTTTATATTAATTGTACTATACTAGCTGGCATATGCCTTGTTGCTCTCATCAGTCCCCCTGCTGTTATCCTGCATAGGATAACACAGCCCTTCATGTGCCTCATTTAAGTTCACACTCATTCACAGTACAAGTCCAGCAGTTTACTACAGCCAATAGTAACATAGCACGTCTTTTTAAAACACCTTTATAGAATTATCCCTTGTGACACAGGCAAACTTACATTTATATAAAAGAAAACAAACCATATTAACATGTCCACAGTTACAAACATTATATATCATATATATTTTGTACAATATCATCAATCCATCATAACATAAATTGGCCAATTCCTGCATTCCCTTAAACCTCATTCCTCCTCCAAAACATTTTTCTGTTTGTATTGTTCACAGCTTCCATTTTTCTATGCAATTTGCTCCTGTCCTCTTCTAAAGATCCCACTTCCAGTTCTTTTATCTATGTTACAATACTACTTCAAATATGGTTGGTTGAGACTTTGATTTCCATTTGCTAGTAATAGATTTGTTGGCAGCCACCAGAATTAAAATGTAATAAGACCTTACTTTGTCTAGGCAATTCAGATCCTATATCCCAGCTCAAAAAATAATCTCCTTAGTTACACCCCTTAGCTCATGCAGTATTTCTGACAGAGTATCCTGCAGGGAATTTTTGAAGTCTGACGACTCAATATACTCCCAAAACATGTTCCCAGTTACCTCTTTCTTCCCTATCACACCTCCATCATTTTCCATCTACCTGAGGAAACATTCTTTGGAGTCTGCTTGGGGTATAAAAATGCCTGTGCAAACACTTTTAAGCAAAAATCCTAAATCTTGTAGGCTTTGTTGCATATTTGGGAGCTATACATATGTCCTTCCATTGTTTCTTTGTGAATTTCTTATCCAGTCTCTCTTCCCAATCTTTTCTAACCTCCTCTGATTGATTCCTATGGTTATCATGCATTATTTTATATGTCCTACTAATTGCCCATGTTTAACAGCAGCTTCTGTTCTAGATTCAACTAAAAGTTCTACCAGTGCAGGTCTTTCACTTGGGATTCCTTTCTCCCTTTCTGTTTGCCTATACTATATTGTCAATCCCTGATAGGGGAGACAGTCTCTAGCCTGCAGTCCAAATGTCTTCTTGGTCTCTTTGCCTTCTATTACCTTTCCCTCTCTAATTACTTGTTCCCAGTACCTTGATTCATTTGCCAGTTTCCTCAAATACATTCCAGCCCCCTCTTGCTATTCTGTATACCCCTAATTGCAATCATCCCAAATGGCAGAATCTCTTTTCTCCATTCCCCTGTTGGCTTACTTGTTAGAATATTTTCTGCTACTTTATGACTATAATATCCTTTTAACTTCTCCAAATATTTTGGGTTTCTAATACTATGATGGAAATGGACACCATTCCTAAGTCAAAGTATAATTAAAGTTCATGAAATTAGTATTGTTTCAATCTTTGATGTCAGCCTAAAGTGCTCTTCACAGCACTTGCAATGTGTCCAGTAATGACTCCTTCTGCAGTTCGTACGGGGTTACATGGATTGGTAACACATCTAAATACGATTTTAGATTATTTTTATAAGACCCATTGCTCCAACTGCTATTGGAACTGTCTGGGTATCTTTCTTCCACATTGCTCTAATTTTTGCCTGCAGATCTTGATATTTTATGAATTTGTGTCTCTCTGTACACAAGACACTGTAGTCACTGGGTGTACCGATTTCAGTGATCAGTGCTACTTTTATCTTTTTTTCTTGGACCACTATGTCCGGTTTTCTAGCATCTATCTTTTGAACTGTTGGTAATTGGTGATTCCATGTGATATAAACTTCATAATTTTCTATGATGATTTGTGGCTCATGTTTTCAGTGTTTTTCAGCCACTTCAATACCATAATGTTTGCACCATCCCTAGTGCAACAGTCTTGCCACATTATTATGCCTTTCAGTATACAGTCCTTCTGCCATTAGTATGTCACAACCAGCAACAAGGTGTGCGACTGTTTCCAATTTGGTTTTACAAAACCTGCATTTATCTGTTTCTCCCACATGTTCAATGGACTTTGTAAATCAGTATGTATGTATGTACCCACTGTCTTGGTCTGCCAATATTAACCTTTCATTTCTTGAGTTGAATTTGCCTTTCCTTAACCATTCCTGCATTCGTTCCTGATCAGCATGAGGTTCTTCCAGAAGTTTTCTATACTTGCAACTATATTTTTGCTTTTTCCACATTTCTTGACTTCTCATCTGGTCCTTCACCTTATATTCTTTCTTTAGTTTTTTGGCACATTCGGTTGCTGCCTGATTTTTATCTTCTTCTGGTTTGAGTTCCATTCCTGTTTGACGCTGATATGCTTCTACTAAATTAAGCAGAGAAGTCATCTTAGATTTATTCTCCTCATGTTTCAGGACTTTCACTACATTTGGGTCTTGTGAGGTCGTACTGGAATGGGAAAAGGAGCATATTTTCAATGACTTGAGATTTGCAAATGTCGTACTATACAGACGTTTTGTAGACGACATCCTAATATTATGGAATGGTGACGAAGATAGCCTTATTTCTTTCATCAGCTATATGAATAGTGTTACTTCGTTTTTTAAATTTAGTCATGATTTCTCTTATTATAGTGCAAATTTCTTGGATATCACCATTAAGAAGGATAATCAATGCAAGCTAGTGACGACACTCTATAGGAAATCCTGCTGGAGGAATGGGATCCTCCATTATGATAGCCTACATCCGCGACATATTTTTCGCAATATAATAAAGAACCAGATGAGCAGGATAGAAAAAATTTGTAGTGACAAACTAGATACACTCAATATATTAGACACCCAGAGGAAGCACTTCATGGATAGGGGTTATCCCTTAAAGTTAATTGATGAAGTGAATGAACCCATACCCGATAACACCAGACTCCAGACTAAAAAATTCCTTAATTATCATAGACCTAGTAAGAACATGGCCAATACTCTATCTTATGATATAAAATTTACCAATGATGTACAGTATTTAACCAATATAGTGAGGGGTAACTGGAAGATCTTACTATCAGATATGTCTGTCCTGGAAGTTGTCAGTGAGAAACCAGCGTTTAGGTTCATGAATTGTATGAATTTAAAAAGACTTTTATGCAAGGAGAAGTTAGTTAAAACATCTACTGACATTAGATCTCAGATGAAAACAGGCACCTTCCCATGTGCAAAATGTTCTTTCTGTGGCTACATCTCTAAAGAATGTGGATTTACACCTCCAGGGACTGGAGTGAGTACACTACCAATGTTTTATGCAAATTGTAATACTAAAAACGTGGTCTATCTTGCTACTTGTACCCTCTGCGATGGCTACTATGTGGGATTGACCTCACGGAGACTAAGGGATCGAATATATGATCATGTTTATAATATCAGAAAAAATAACTTTAACAATGCCCTGGCCTTACATTGCAGTACTCACCCCAAGCACAGTTTTGTGTTTCAGGTGCTACAGGTGGTAGATCCCAATAGGAGGGAGGGTGACCACTTGAATACCTTGGAGAATTTTGAACTAAGGTGGATTCTAAGACTTAAAGCTCATATACCACCAGGCTTGAACACTGTGGTCAATCTTCGACCAGCCTTGTTAGGTCCTAGCTAATTTGATCCGCTTTGTTATGTCTAATCTGAATATTAATTTATGATATATACTTTACCATTGTGATCTGGAAATTTATATCTATTTATAAAGTACAGGGATCTGCACTGATATATCCATGACGATAAATATTGTAAAAATTAAGTACTATCTTCCTATTCATCAGTGTTTATTTGCACAACCTATTGCAATATAGCAAATTTTCTTGCCATATTATGCTGTTACATCTCATGATTCATCTGGTCATTAGTCTGAATGTTTGGCTGGCCCGCTTGTAGCACAAGGAACCATTCAGAGTATATAGGGACATTGACGCAATATAGTAACTATATGCGTTTGAGGTGAGAAAGAAACCCTCATGTGCTTATGAATTCTTGAGCTATTGAATATTTTGATCTATTGAGTTTTTGTACCCTTTGCATTTTTGCACATTTGCGTCTCTTTGCATTTTTTGTATTTATGGCACTATTATGATGCTATGCATTATTCTTGTAACTATAAAGTTGGTTTTGTGATATGGCCATTTGGCTAAGTATGTCGTTATTGGTACTAGTCAACGGCGCAAGTTTGTTATTACTTTTTGGCGTGGTCAATCATCCTTAACATAGATGTCATTGTGCTTTATATTTGTTATGACATTTTATGCGTTAATGACTGCTTTTAGATTTTCTAGATTTTATAGTTTTAAGCTAGTCAATTGTTTTATTATATATATTCTTATATTTTGTATGTTGATGGGCCTTATGCATACTGTATTTTAATTTTGACGACTGCTTAAGTTCAAGGCGTTAGTTGGTCAGCCTTGAGTTGACAGATGGTGTCCATCGGAAATTAAATGGAGTGTTTGTGAATCTTGTGAATAGCATGGTATTATACTGGGAGCATACGCAAATAATACCTGGTTGCTTATGATGTTATTATCATCATTTTTTGCACAGTTTTTGCACAGCTTTTGCTTTACATAGCTTTTGCTTACTTTTATAATGACTTTTGTCATGGTCTTTGGTGGAAGCGGCATATAGCTACTTTGTCTTTGGATATGTACTCATACGGCATAGATGATGGTGTTTTTGGTCTCTGACTCGTTTTTGCGAGAGTGTCTTTAAACAACAAGTAGACCTGAACTAGTTGTCTTTCATGCATCACTGAAGGTATATGTAAATGTTTTGTATAAAGCCGAATTTGACAATGGACATCTACAATGGATATCTATATACATATTTTCAATATTTGATTTTACTATCAGTAATGGCTGGCTTTATTATGTCTTAGCTAGTGTGCTTTGACCTATTGTTTTGGTTGATTATGTTTTGAACTTTATGTTCTTAATAATATTGAATTAAATGGAATACTATGAAGGTTGGTGTTCTAATTAGGCAACAAGACTGATAAGAAAAGTCGTACTCTAAGCTATCTTCCCTCCAAATATGGGCATTACTTCCTGAATAATAGTTAATGAGGCGCATTGCTAACAATTACGGAAATTCATGCATTTTGATACTTTGATATAAGTTCATTGATTATAAAATTCTAAATGATGGATATTGTTGAATTAATAAACAATATCACTAGGATGTTTATTTTAAATGGTGTGTTAGGTTGTCGAATATACAACTGTTATGTATTTTTAATAACTATGATTATTGAATGAATTAATTGAACTGTTTGGCTAATTGAATAATTGTGGTTAACGCATTACTATAAAAGGTAATGGAAGTCTTTGTAAGATTGTAACCTGATGAAGCGCAATCTTATTGCGTGAAAGCGCTTGTTCCTGTTTTATTTCCATTAAATGCTATCTGAATTACATCGTGGTGGTTTCAAGCAATTTCTTCAGTAATGTCACAACCAGCAACAAGGTGTGCGACTGTTTCCAATTTGGTTTTACAAAACCTGCATTTATCTGTTTCTCCCACATGTTCAATGGACTTTGTAAATCAGTATGTATGTATGTACCCACTGTCTTGGTCTGCCAATATTAACCTTTCATTTCTTGAGTTGAATTTGCCTTTCCTTAACCATTCCTGCATTCGTTCCTGATCAGCATGAGGTTCTTCCAGAAGTTTTCTATACTTGCAACTATATTTTTGCTTTTTCCACATTTCTTGACTTCTCATCTGGTCCTTCACCTTATATTCTTTCTTTAGTTTTTTGGCACATTCGGTTGCTGCCTGATTTTTATCTTCTTCTGGTTTGAGTTCCATTCCTGTTTGACGCTGATATGCTTCTACTAAATTAAGCAGAGAAGTCATCTTAGATTTATTCTCCTCATGTTTCAGGACTTTCACTACATTTGGGTCTTGTGAGGTCAGCAGATATGTGTAGAGTCCCACAATTGTAGATCTATACATTTAATAATTTTCAAGGAGGCCCATCCCTCCTTCAGAACGGGTAAATATAAACTTGGTATACACTGATTTTTATAAATAATTTGGTGAGCATGAAGCATCCTTCTTGTTTTCCTATCTAATCTATCCAACACGGTTTGAGGCCAGTCAGTCACTCCAAAACTGTAAGTCAGGACAGGAATAGGAAATTGGTTTATAGCTTGGATTTTGTTCCTAGATGTCAACACTGTTTTCAGATTTAATTTAAGTCTTCTAAAGTATTCCTTACTAAGTTTTATTTGCATTTGTTCATGTTTTATTCTTGATCCTTCATCATTTCCCAAATATTTTGACACTCCCTCTTGCTCAAGTTCCTTTATATCACATTCTTGTCCCAAACTGATGTTTTCCTGGTGCTACAGTTTTCCTGCTTTAAAGGTTGCTTTTGCACACTTATCAAGATCAAATGACATTCTTATATTATCTGAAAAAGTTTTGACAACCTGCAGCTCTGCTTTCAGTTCCTCATCTGATGAGCTATACAGTTTTAAATCTTTGACAAAGAGAAGATGAGAAGTCTTTACACTGTTGTTTTCTAGGAGCCGAATCGTAGCCATGGGCTAAGCCGTTAACTAAACAGCTTAATCAGTTAATGGCAAGGCAAAATAGCAGTAGTGACAGAGAGTCACCCTGGAATATCCCCCTTTGAATTTTTATCCCTGGGATAATAATCTGTTCTTTATCATGCTTAATTGCAAAGTCATCTGCCACTGTTTCATGGTCACTGTAATGTAGTCGATCCGTGTAGGGTGTATCTTATACATTTTTAAGCACTCTTTTATCCATGAATGCAGGATACTATCAAATGCTTTTTTATAGTCAATCCATGCCATACTTAAATTTTCCCACTTTTTTTTTTACAGTTCTCCAGTATGACTTTGTTTAACAACAAATGATCCTTTGTTCCATATGACTTTCTTTTATTGTCCTTTTGTTCTACTGCCATAGTTGAGTTTTCTTCTAAATGACTATAAACTCTGTCAGCATCAATTCCTGTGTTTATACATCATTGGAAAGCAAGTTATTTGTCTATAATTTTTAGGGTAGCTTGCAGGTTCACTCTTAAGTAGGAGCATTGTTTTGCCTGTTGTTAGCCAGGCTGGTGTCTCTTTGGGGTGCGCATATAAATAGTTCTTACTCGTGGCTAAATCTTTGTGCAAAGATGTTAATACTTTTAACCAAAAGTTAGGTACTGCATCTGTGCCTGGGGTTTTCCAGTTAGAGGCTTTTCTTAACTTTGTTTCAATCTCTCGGGCTGTTACTTCATCCCATTTTATATCCTGCACCTTTAAACTTCTTATTCTTTCTTTTACTTCTTCTATCCATTTAACATCTTTGTTGTGTTCCACAGGATCTTCAGAAATGTTTCTTCAAAATGCATCTGTTTCTTCTTTTATTTTTGGTGGTCTTATAATTCCTTTTACCTTGTTTTCCAATTCTGTATAAAATGTTTTTGAGTCATCAGTAAATTGCTTATTTTGTACTTTTCCTTTATATTTATCGGTGGGTCTTCTAAGTTTTTCCACCTGTGCTGAAAGTTTTAGTTTGTTATTTGCAATAGTGCTTGATAGATCCTGGTCTGTTCTAATACTGTGCATTGATTTTATCACATTTATCTTTCTTAGTATTTTTGTTGATCTATTCCCTCTTCTATAGTTTTCTAAGAATGACACTTCTTGTCTTAATTGCTTTGTAGTTTTCTCTATTCGATACTTCCTTGATGGTATTCCATTTCTCCCCTTCCTTTCCCTCGCTACCCTGTGTTCTTGTGGTAGAACTTTATGGTGCTGCGGTAGCGTTGTCGCCTCACAGTTAGACGTTGCCCGTTCGATTCTCAGAGCATCTTCTGTGTGGCGACATGCGTGAATGGGCGTTCCTTCGTTGAAGGTTGTGCGTTAGGCCCGGCAAGCCAGCCTGTAAAAATCTACTGCCAGTCATTAGTGGACTGGAGTTCCGCTGTGGCGACCCCTAACCGGGAAAAGCCGAAAGACACAACAACAAATTTAGTAGCACAGTAATATATCCTGTTTACTTCTATTATATCGCATGGATCTGTGTGGACCGTGCTAATTACTGCATTCATTTGTTTTATCAGACTTCTGACTTTTTAGGTTTTATTGAGCTTCTGCAGTCTATTTCTCTCATTGGTCTTAGTATATGTATCCATGTCTACTAAATCAAGCAACTTTTCTCTTCGCTCATTTTCTTCCAAACTGAGGGCACATCCCATGTTTTCCATTTCCTGCAGGCATTCTATAGAAAGTTCTATAGCATCTTCCTGTGACACCTTCTCTTCAATTTCATCCTGTGCCAGATGTTGCTCTGTCATATGGTAACTCACTGGCCTGTCACTCATCAAAATTGACTGCATCAGAGTTTCCACAGTTTCTTGTTCCTTTCCTTGGTGTCTAGCTTCAAGTGAACGTTTATACTAGTTTCCTGTGGAAGGTGCTAAAATATCTTGATATGGCACCTGACCAATCGCTTCCTGTTCCACTGTTTTCCCCTTAATTTGGATATCCATTGCTCTATCCTGTTGTGGTGCTTTCTGCATTTAATTTTCTACACTGAATCCTTCACTTTGCAGGTACTCCATAACTCCCACTTCTTTTTTTTAACTTCTACTTTACTAATCTTCTTTTCTACGTTTCATCTATGTGATATTTTTTTTTTGTGAAATTTTTCATATCCGGATGCCTTTGCCTGTATTTCTCTTCGAATATCTTTGGGGCTGCCTTCTTTATATTGATTAATTTGGCTTTCCTCCTTTGCATAAATATTGCACCATATCAAATCTATCTTTCTTTCCCATGTCTATCTTTCTTTTTTATACTTTTCAAATATCTCTAGGTTTTGTTTATATTTTCACACTTCCTCAGATGCTTCTTTTTCAAAACAGATTAAAGTTTCTTGATCTGTATGCTGTTTTTCACAAATCTGTTGTATTAATGAACGCACATTTTCATTTGAAGCTTCTGACAGTTTTTCTTGTGGAAGTTTTTTTCTTTCCTCTAATTTCTCTCATAATTGTTTTGTATATCTTGTGTCTGGAAATACTGGGCTTTTTGCATAATATTTTCAATACATAATTTCTTTCTTATCCTCAGTAGTCCACTCTGTCTTTATGGCTCTTCTTTGGCCTATCTGTTTTTGTGATTTTTGTGGACTGCTACTTCCTTCTACAACAGGGAGGCCATCCTCCCCCTGGGCCTGGCCTGGCCCCATTGTAGGAATGTTTCCGTATTTTGAGGATTCTACACTGTCATTTTTTCTAGTCCTGGCACCATTGCGCCTACCAGGATTGGGCAGTTTTTTATCCTGGGTCTTGTGCACCCAGCTATCTGTTTTAGTTTTTGACTTACTTCTGTCCATGTTAAATGCTATATAAATGTAGTCTATATATCACTGTCGCCTTGGTGAGATTTTGTGAAAACAGGGTCCACCTCGCGAAGGTACTCACCAATACTTGAGGATGAATTCAGTTTCAGTGCTACTACTCTCCTTTGCTTGCTGACTTTTCATCTCTCCATTCGGACCCTACCTGTCCAACTGTTGTTATTCTTCTTAAGCATCTGCATCCAAAATTCTACTCTCTCTTTATTTGTTGAACCCCCCCCCCATCATCATCCCTTTCCACTTTGAATTATAGCTTTCTGCTTGTGTTGTGTATCAGAGCCTTAACTGTGTAATTCTGAAATATCCCTTCAAATTAGGTAATCCTACACCACGTTGTTCTATTGGAAGGATCAACTTATCACACTTGATTCTTGTACCCACCCTCCCCAGATAAAATCCTTCAACTCTTTATTAATTACTATCCACAACTTCTCCTGTGGGTGATAAAAATATTTTTAACCTATGTATAAAACTAAAGGCTGTAAAGCCATGCTTACTGTTGGTTATCTTGCGATCCATATCTATAGGTAAGAGCTTCTGGTTTCTCATTTTTTTGTATTATCTTTTGTTTGGTCTCTTCCCACATATCCTTAGCACCCATAACAGAATCCTTTACTTCATTTTATCATGTTCCCGTAAATATGGGTATTGCTGAACCAGTTCATGAGTGTGTACATAGTTTACAGTTATAGCTTTTATTTAATCTTCATTAATTTTATATCCCAAAAAAAAAAAAATACTTGCAACTGTCCCAGACTGCTCCACAACTTAGATGTCCTTTTCTGGTTTTATCAGGTACAAAATAATATCATCTGCAGTTTTGCCTTTTCTTCTTCTGTGAGATTCCCCTTATTCTGCAATACTTTAACATTTGTCAACCCCTCTAAATAATTCTTGTCACTACTTAACCATATCTCTGTTTCTTTTATTTGTACCCTGTTTTTAAGCTCCCACTTTAATTTTATCCAACTTACTAGCTGCAACTTCTGAAGAACATTCTGTTTTCCCTAATAACTCCTGAATAATTTCCACTACCCATTCCTAAAATTCCTCTCTTTTTCACAGATATGTGGGGATGCACCAGTATCCCATTTTTATTTCATTACCCTTCTTTTTCTATCCTAGTGATTATTGACACATGGTCTGAAATCGTTATTGGATGTGTGCCAAAGCTCTGAATTAAATGCACATGTTCCTGTGAAATATAATTTATGTCACGTCTATTAGTCTATCCTGGCTGTTATATCTTGGGGAATAATATATAAGTTGTCTCTGAGTTCATAACTACAGAGTTCACATGTTCCATACTAACTATTTTCAGACATTTCTTCAAAAAGTTACCCTGTTTTGTTATATTTTTACTTCTACACCCCCCCCCCCGGATATATCCTCACTGTTGCAAATCAAATTCCAGTCCACACCCATAAGTAATATTCCCTGCTAAAAGCTGATTATTTCTCCTAAACAAATTTTAAGCATCATAATAGCAGTTTTAGATGGAATATAAATACATGCCATTGTAATACTCTTCATGTGCAGGTAGCCTCTTAGTAACACAAATGTACTGTTGTATTCTTTTTTTCCTCTTCGATCACTGTTGGACCTCCACTAGCAGTAAATATAAGTACTCCTATTTTCCTTTGTCCTGATACTCTGCTGAATATCCACCATGAAAACATTTTTTTTTTTATCAAATAAGCATGCTCAGTTCTTTCCAAATGTGTTTCTGTATATCTCTATGTGTGCATTTCTTAATATAATTTAATACTCTTTCTCTTTTATCTATACCTATGAGACCATTCATATTCCAAGATAATATGGAAAGTTTTGCCGTTGTGATAAGAGGTTATTATTCCCACCTATTATATATGACAGATTTTTTAGATGAATATTTCCAGTGTTTGTGATATATGCATATGCTAATGTTTGGAGGGTTGATCTTTTATACAGTTGTTTCTTATCCTCTCTGTTTGAACCTATGACATATTTTACAGTACTTTTTGTTTTAATGAAAACTCTCAAACAGAAAAACATACACAACCCCAGAACACCCCCCAGAACCTATTAACATAATACAAATGTACAAAACTATGTGTATCTTTAAATAATGAAGTTTAGCCCTGATAATAGGAACAGATGTCCCACATAGACAGTTGCACACACACAGGCATTATCTGACCTAAACTTAAGGTTTATTCTTGCTAAGACACATATTACTACATGTGCTTCTACTTTCACTAATTGCTGTTTGTTCTTGTTTTATATTTATTCCCCTCCCAGATGTGAAAAGCAACTTGTATGCTTTCACAAAACATTAGCTCTTAGCCTCAAAGAAGTCAAGTGCTCTGGCTTTTTATTGCCCTACAATCCATGGACACATAAGAAAAAAATATAGCCTTCAGCTGCAGTTTTCTAATGAACATTTATTGTTAATGGAAAACTTTTCAGTACATTCGGTGTTGTCTTATTTACCTGTTTCCTCTTGAAACTTGTTATTAGATTAAACCAAGGGATTTAATCCTGACATTCACCTTTGCAAAAGCAAGAGAAAACATATCAGCTCTTACATATATTATGATGTATGTACTTTTTGCACTTTTACACCCATCCCCCATCTCAACGACGCAAGATTAAAGCCTATTAACAAAAACATGCTTTTGTCAACCCTTTTTCTCTTTTTGCGTTGTAATGCCTACATTTCTTAGTACTAAAAAAGAGGAAAAAAAGAAAAAAAGCATCTGTTTAAATTAGTATCTTTATCATATGCAACAATATCTCAAATGCTTTACTATGTAACATATACTTTATATCATGAAATGTTTTTATAGAAATACTGTTAAGAAAAAGTATTTTATTTACAGTTACCTCCTTTCTTCCACTTAGTCTCCTTTCAGACATGAAATGAAGAAAAGCCTTTCAGTCCCCCACAAGTTTAACAAAGTCAAAAAAGTGCATTTTTTCTTGTACAGCCATAGTTTAAAAATCCACTCGATGTTGTTAATCTCCCATTTATTCACTAATTTCTGTGTTGCATGTCTTCTTCCTGTTCATCTACATCTCCCAATTCCATATTCCAGCTCAATTCCAATGTACTCCTGATTTTTGTAGTCAACTCCCATGCTTTTCTCTCTCTCAAGCATTTTCCTTTGGAACATCGGAAAATGTTTCACAGGCAAAGTCTGTCTAAGTTTTATTATCAGAAGAATGAGAAGCAGAGCTCCCTTCTGCTTGATCGCTTACTTTTGTTGAACAAACTTTTGTAATTCCTTTCAGTTGACAATTCCTGCAGTGGAATACCATTCCAGTTGCTTATTTCTGCCTTCATAAAATTAATACAGTCTGTTCCTTCCAGTTTCTCTGGTACAACAGAAAATCTCTGTTTTTTCCTGCATGCTCTGTCCTCTAATTCTACCATTTCTTGAAACATTTCTTCTTGAGCAGTCTCATACTCAGACAGTCTTCATTTTGACCTCTGATTTTTGCAGTTTTATCAGATCATCTGAATGTCTGTTTAAAGCTTACTACATTTTCCAGCATTTTATCATTTGAGTTGACACACTCATTCATTGTTTTGCTTATTTTAATCAGCTCTGGGCACATTTGACTTTTTTACCTCTAGATTACTGGAAGCCATGTCTTTCACCAAAGCTGGGGCTTGAACTTCTTTTTGCTGAACAGCTGCTTGATTCTTCCCAGTCATTATTTTCTGTTCACTTTTTCTAGTTGATTTTCTTTCAGGCTCTCTTTGTTTCTGCTCTGCTGGCATCCAAGCAGTGTACCGACTAGCCATTAACTGAATTTACTAAAAGTGGCAGAATTCCTGACCCTTACCTCTCAGTTTCTTTTTTCTCACTTGGATAGCTGAAGTTAAGCTGTTGATCAGTGTGCAGCCTTATTGGAAGTCTCCTTGGTTTAACACACGTTGTACATAGGAGAGCATTCACATTAATAACTTACCATGTTAAAGCAAAAACATTTCAAATAATAATATAGTCTATGTATACCTGCAAGTACTATAAGTATTTTGATTGTAGCAGGCAATATTTACATATCATACTGTCTTGTACATTTTCAAGCATACAGGTTTTAAAACTACTGAGATCCTTGCAGGGTTGGCATCCCAACTTCTCTAGTTAGCAAGTTTCATACACAATTACATTAAAATAGCAAAAAAAAAAAAAAAACAGTAGAACATACCTAAACAAAATAGCAATAGTATATTTTTTAGCTTTCTTAGCTACCCACAATGTCCGATAAGTCCATTAGATACCTGACATAATGCAACACATCATGCCCTTTAATTAGAGATGATCTAGGAATTTAGTGTTAAGCTTTTTTCACTTTAGTAGCTGAGAAAGGCTGTAGCTTTTACACAAAGGATGTGGGAGGATAAGCCTGCGGAGGAGCACATGCACGTACAAATGCACACTAGAGGGGAGCAGATGTGGTAAAACATGCATTTTCTGGACAACAGAGAGAGTGCTAGGAGCATTAAATAATCTGTTAACCTCATTTGGATAATGACTGTTATCCATGGTTCCTTCTTCTACTGTCTTTGGATACCATAGGTCTGGAGAATGAATGGCTTGGTAAGCTTGATAGGCTTGATTGTCATGGGAAGTGGAAGCTAAAAAATGAGGTTTTGCTACATTTTTCTGGAGATTACTAATCTGAATATTTCTACATTTGCATTAATCTTTGGTAAATCATGGCATTAGATGTTTTTCTTTTACTTTTTTCTATTCCCATGGATGTTTTTGCAGGTTACCATAGTAAAGAGGGATCTGTTTTATTGAAATTGGTTGATCTGATGTTGTTAGTCTTCATTCCATCCTTGACAAGATGGGGTTCGGTTCTGAAATTGGAACCGACTCTGCTGTTACTAAAGCTACAGATGGAGTTTGGTTCTGAAATTGGAACCGACTCTGCTGTTACTAATGCTCGTGCCGGCCAAAAACTCTCTAGCTTCACCTCTACCCAGAACAACAAGTTCATTTTAAAAGGTCTCCTACCATCAGCCTTTGGAGAAGCCTTATCCACTGCAGATAAAGTGAAAGACAGATATTTCTTCTCCTTCCTCTTCATCGTCTGTTGACAAAGCTAAAAAGAGAAGTCAGTTGGTTCTGACCACCTCATTAGTTCCGAAGGCCAAAAAGTTGAAGACCTCAGTTTTGAAGTTCCCTCAGAACCGAAGGCCTCTGCTACTGCTATTCCAGTGCTGACAACTTCTGTTTTGGCACCAATTACAATTTAGAGTCCTTCCACGTTGAAGGCCTCGACTCAAAAATTGGATTCTGTATCTCAAACTAAGATTTTGGTACCTAGAACTTCTTACTCTCCTTCAAGAGATCCCTTTGCTGGGAAATTGCCTGAAGTGTTTTTGCAAAGGTCTAAGGCTCCTTCCACTTTGTCAGTCTGCTCCACCAAAAGCCTTTCAGAACTTGAAGTGGAGAGGCTGGTGAATAAGATATTTTAGGTCCACCTACAGTACCGATTCCTTCTGGTCTTGGTACCGGAACATCCTTCACTCCATTGACTACTCCTCCTCTAACCTCCTTGGAGGTCATAAGAGTCCTCTGTTCTAGTTTTCCCAGCTCTGACTGTGTCGGCTCCGGAGGTATTTGCTATTGCAGAGCCAGCAGTTCCCTGAGCTCTTCGGTTATCTCTGAACCAGAGATCTCCCGGAGCCGTGGCTAACCTGTCGACTCTGGGGAGCATGTCTCGATTCCAGGATTTTTGGAGCCATCCCTGCTTCTTGGAGCTTCAGCTTGACTTAGCTCTGCTCTGGCTTAAGTCTTGAGATTTGTTTTTTCAGAGCAGGGAGTGACCCCGGTCTCAAGTTAGTCTTTCTCGGTTCCAGGCTCCCTTCCCTCTTCAGGGGGACCAGCCTTCGAAGCTATGCATAGGGCCCTTTCTGTAGTGGATATTCAGTTAATGCCTACTCCATTGGAGCAGGTCCCCCCTCTAGCTGTACTATTCCAATTGCATCTCCACTGGGACAGCGGGTGCTAAAGCCTCAGGTATCACAGCCACAGTACTGTCATCCTCTGATACCTCCCCAGATTATCCCCCCTGAGGAGGTCCCTCATAAAAAGAAGTGCAAGAGGAAGCTTTTGGATTCTTTCCAGGAATCAGTCACTGAAGATACAGATTGCGATGAGGGGGTCATCACTGTCACCCCTGAAGATGCCTCCTTTGGAGATCTTGGAAATTCTAAAGCAGAGAGGTGGCTGGAAGTCCCAAAATCCTTCCTCTGAGGAGTCTGTTTACCTGCAGGCATTTGTCACCCTCCCATCTACCTCTTGGGTGATTGCACAGTGATGAGCTCCTTCAGTTGACTTCACAGTGGGCACAGAAGGCCTCTGACTCCGTCGAGCCCATCCCCAAAAGACCAGACAAGATACTTTACCCACCCGAAGGCAAACAGTTCTTCTGGGTTAATGGTCTTACAGTTGATGCTATGGTCATAGCAGCCACCACTAAAAAAGGAACTGGCTGAGGAAACGTCCTCTGTCCATCTACCCAACAGGGAGTCGCAGGCTATGGACAGATTTGGGAAGCGGGTCTAGGCTTCATCGACCTTCGCCATAAGGTCCTTGAACTATTGGCACATTTCACCAGACTCCAACAGGATCTGATCAAGGAATTATCAGACACCCTGGCGGGAGCTGTAGCTGATGGAGTCCAAGACAAATTGGCTTTCCAGTTAGCCACCCTGGAGTCTGTGTCTAATTCGTCCATGAGGCTTTTTGCACATACAGCCGATGGAACGTCTAGAGCAGTGGGTACAGGTGTAGCCATTAGGAGACACACCTGGATATGCCTTTGTGATTTTGGGCAACCATTCCAGTCTTCTTTCATCAATGCTCCTTTTGACAGAACATCCTTGTTTGGCCCGAAAGTAAAAGAAACTTTGAGAAGGATGGTAAGACCCTTTCTTCTGTGGGCAGACATTTTTCCACCCCAACCCCCAAGGTCTTTTTCTAGGAATCAGAGGAATGGTAGAAAAATGTGCTTCAAAAAATCTCAAGGGCCTTTCCAAGACACATGTGGATGGAGTTCCCCTTGGGGCAGAGGGGGAAATCAAAATGGAAGACGGCACCTTCATGGCAGAGTAGGTCCGTAAAACCAGAGCTTCAGGGATTCCTTCCCAGGCAAACCCTTTCAGCGTTCCTGAAGGAAGGCCCAATTGTCTTCCTTTGGAGGCAGTCGAGGGACATTTTTCTTGCATCTAAATGCCTGGCTAAACATAACAGTAGATTCCTGGGTGCAGCAGATTGTATCCAGAGGTTATACTATTCCCTTTTCTCTACCTCAGTCTAGTTACAAGAAAATCTCTGATGTTCCACCCAATCAGATGGATTCAGCAGTACAAGAAATCCAAAAGCTGCCAGACAAAAGAAGCATCCAACAAGCTCTGCCAGTCCAAGAAGGATCCTGTACCTACTCAAGATTATTTTTAGTGCCAAAAAAGACAGGGAACTGGAGACCAGTTTTGGATCTCAGTGTACTGAAAAAATCAGTTCAGCAAACAAAGTTCTGGATGGTCATGGTACAGTCTATACTTCACTTTCTGAAGAAAGATGACTGGATGTGCTGAATAGACCTTCAGCATGCGTATTACCATATAAAAATGGACAAATGCTCCAGAAGATTCCTCTGCTTCCAGCTGGGAGCCAATCATTACCAACTCAGAGTAATGCCCTTTGGACTCACCACAGCCCCCAGGGTGTTCACCAAATGCATGGCAGTTGTAGCAGCTCACTTGAGACTACAATGATTCTGTGTGTTTCCGTACTTGGATGACTGGCTCATAATCACTTCAACCATGCATTAGTTGATAACAGCCAGTTGATTACACCCTCAATATTTGTGCCCATCTAGGGATCATAGTAAATCTAGAAAATCACGTTTAACCCCAACACAAAGCTTAGAATTCATAGGGGCAGTACTGAATACTCAGACATCGTTGCCATCTCTCCTTCCAGAACATCACCAGAGAATTTGTGGTTTAGGTTCAGATGTTAACCCACAGAAAGAAGGTTCCAGTACATTTAGTCTTACAAGCTCTAGGATCCGTGGCAGCTTCTATAACTCTAGTGACACTAGCCAGGATACACATGAGAATTCTGCAATGGCTACTAGCCTTCCAGTGGTTCATACTTCATCACCCATTGTCACAACAGGTCCTGATTACCATCTGTTACAAAATGGATCTTCTTTGGTGGATGGACTCTGATGAAGTTCTTTACAGTTGTCCTTTTGTTTTTTTCAGAGCCCATGTCCATATTAACCACGGACGCATCCTAGATGGGGTGGGGGGGCATTATCTGGACAAGACAGTCCAAGGCACTTGGTCCTCAATAGAGGCCAACTTGCACATCAATGTCCTAGAGATAAGAGTGGTGCTTCTTGAATTGCAGGCCTTTCGGACATCTCTTCCTCAGGGAACTATTGCAATTCAAATGGAAAATATGTCAGTAGTATTGGTAAATCAACAAACAGGGAGGAACCAAGTCTTTACCCCCTTTGTCGAGAAGCCCTCAGAGTGTGGCAGTGGGCGATCTCTATGGCGATCTCTTCAAACCGCTTTGTAATAGCAATGCACATACCTGGGAGTTCCAGTGTGATTGTGGACAAGCTGAGCAGGTGCATCCTTCAGCCTCATAAATGGTCTCTCAATCCAAAAGTGGCAAAAATAATTTTCCGCCTTTGGCATCACCCTTGCTGTGATCTGTTTTCATCTCCCCTAAACAACAAATACAGCAACTACTTCACCCTGATTCCCCCCTACGAGAAATTCACCGAGAGATGCTGTCCTCCATGATTGGTCACCCAGTCTCCTATATGCCTTTCCCCTGATACCTCTAATTCCCAAACTTTTACAGAAAGCACTCAGGTTTAAGAGCACATTGATTCTCATTGCTCCTTTTTGGCTTTGACAGGTTTGGTTCCCCTTCCTTTGGTGTTACCTAACTTGAAACCCTTAATTCTGGACTCAGTGCCAGATCTTGTTCACCCAAACATTTTGAACCTCAAGCTGACTGCATGGTTCCTCCAGTTCCATTAATTACCAGGCATTCAAATCTTTCCACTCCAGTATGACACATTATTTTATTGGCTCACAAACCTTCCACTAGAAAACTATGCACCAGTAAGTGGAAAAGAGTTACCATTTGGGCCCTTGAAAAGCGAAAAGACCCCTTTTCAGCTTCCATAGAACTTGTTCTAGATTTCACTACCCTGTTTAATGTCCCTCTTTGGGACTTGAACCTAGTTCTTCAGGGAGTGATATATTCTCCCTGCAAATCCTCTGTGGAATGTGACCTGAAGTTTTTATCCTGGAAGACACTCTTTTGATAGCCATTACCTCTGCCAGAAGGATCTCAGAGATTCAGGCCTTATCATCCAAACCTGCTTACCTTATTTTTTTTACTAGGATAAGGTATCTTTGCAAACCAACACATCCTTTTTACCCAGAGTTGTATCCAAGAGACTAATATTGGCCAGACGATTAATTTACCAGTTTTCTTCCCTAACCATTCTAACAAAGGAGAAAACACCTTGTATAGGTTCATAGGTAGATACTAGGTTATCTGCCCTAGGGCATTTATAAGCCTAGCCAGAGTATATTTGGCTTCTGCCTCACTATTAGATTAGCCTACTCTGCCTCTGTAAAGTAAGTCACAGAAGGTACCCTTTTAAGATTAGTTTACTGTGCCTCTGTCTAGCAGGGACACAGAAGAGATCCCAGGGGTGAATTTGCGATTTCCCATCCACGCATCCAGATTTTGCTTGAAGAGGGTCAGCGAGGGCTATGTCGAACATGAATTGGGATTCTATTCCAGAGTGAGGGGAGTCTCTGGGAAATGAATCTGTCCCTCCAGCATGTCCTATTTATTTTTGTGCTGAGGTTTAGGTCCCTGGAGCGTGTAGCTCTAAGGGACTTGGATTTTTTGAGGTGGAGCATTTCCATTAATTCTGGGTTTGACATGGCTTTGTACGTCAGGCATAGATCGCTTCTGAGTAGGCGGTAAGCAACTGAGTAGAGCTGGAGTTTCTTTAGTCGAGCTGCATAGGACATCTGTTTGTAGCCCATGATCCTCTTGCTGAGGTACTTTTGGGGTCTCTCCAGTTGCTGCAGGTGTCGGGTAAGGTACATCCCAAAAGGGGCATTGTATTCAATTATGGGCCTGATGAGTGACGAGTAGAGGGGCACAATGACCTCTCTTGATCTAGATGTGAACCCTTTCGTGATAAGGTGGGCTATATAGAAGGTCTTTCTAACCACTTTGGCAATGTGATTATCAAAGGAGAGATTACTATCTACGTTGGTCCCCAAATCTCTAATTACTTCTTCCGTACTTAATGGATTACCACCTATGTGGTAATTTGTGGGCACCTTGTTTTTCCCAAAGGGGATGTCTATGCACTTTTTAGCATTTAGCTTGAGGCCGTGGCTCTGGCACCAAGCATCCATCTCTGTGAGACCCTTTTGGAGGATGCTTGTGTCAGCTGGAGATTCGATTATGGCCCCAGTTTGTAGTCATCTCTGAACCTTGTGAGCCATAATCCCGCCGTGTTAGCCTGAACCTCAGAGAAGTATATACCGAACAAGAGAGGTCCCAGAACTGAGCCCTGTGGGATGCCACTTGTAACTGGTTTGGATTCGGACATGGCACCTGTGATTCTGACCATGTGGGTTCTATCTCTGAGCCAGTTTGCAACCCATCTCGTGATATAGGGGTTGATATTTAAGCTGGTAAGCTTATTTATGATGCCCGAGTGGGGTATTGTGTCGAAGGCTTTTGCAAGGTCCAGGTAGGCTGTGTGGACTACCTTACCCTCATCTATAGCTTTGCTAACTGTTTCAAAGAAATCAACTAGGTTTAAGAGGCAAGATCTGCCCTTAACAAAGCCGAATTGGGTAGGGTCCAGTGTCTGGAGGCTCCCAATGTCTTTGTTTACGCTCCATAGTTTTACAGACCAGACTAGTCAGGCTTATGGGGCGATAGTTTCCAGGGTCCGTTGTGGCACCACCTTTGTGGAGTGGGACCACTGTAGCTGTATGCCATTCTTTGGGTACATATCCTGTAGTAAGGCTAAGTTTGAACAGTGACTTAATGTAAGGGTTCAGTTCTTCTTGGAGCTCATGTAAGACACAGCCTGGGACACCGTCCGGTCCCATAGATGCTGTGTTTTTTGCTTTGGAGAGGGCAGCTTTCACCTGTGCATCTGTGATGTCAGGGAGGTTACATTCAGTTGGGATAGGCATTTGCTCCTTTGGGGGGAATGGGGGGGAGAAGTTTGCGCTGAATCTGTCTGCCAGGATGTTGGCTATGTCTGTAGGTTCGGTATATTTTGTACTGTTATGCAACAATTCAGAGCATATCTGGGAGTTTCCGCCCATGTTCCTGACATAACTAAAGAAGGCCTTGTGATTATCTTTAGTGTCTAGGGCAATTTTTCTTTTGAAGCTAGCCTTTGATGATTTTATGAGGGATCAAAGTTTCTTGCTAATACTGATCAGAGATGCCTTCCCTTTTTGGGATTTTGCTCTGTCATGTAGTAGCTTCCTCCTCCTGTTGTATAGCTTATTTATGGCCGGGGTCCACCAGACCGGTCTCCTGTTTTTGGAGGAGTGAGTCTTGGTTTTATTTGGGATAGCACGATCCATGCATTCCTGCAGGTGCTCATAGAATGCATTTGTAAAGGATTCTGCAGATTGGGCTGTATTATCCTATGGCCCAGGGGCTTTGAAGGATTCCACCTCAGTCTTGAGAAGTGCAAAGTTGGCGTTTGAGAAATTCTTTACAGTGATTTCCTTGGCTGGGGGTGGGGACACGGGATATGGATGTCCAGGAAAATTTGTTTATGGTCTGATCTTACCAATGAGGGAATTACCTCTGGTGTGGAACATAGAGTCCCCATGTTGGTGATGACCAGGTCCAATATGTTGTTCCCTCTTGTGGGAGTGGTGACCAGTTGTTCCATTGCATTATAGTTTATAAATTCGAGGAACCATTGGGCGAGGGTGTTTGGGCTTGAGTAGTTTTCCCAGTCAATGCTTGTGTAGTTGAAGTCACCCAATAACATAGTGTTTGGAGAGACCTTCATATTCTCCAGTGTTCTCAGGAATGCCAAGTGGGGTTCCTGTAATAGGGAGGGTGTTCTGTAGCAGGCTACAAACTGAAAGGCAGTTTTGCCTGGTGTTAGTTGCACATGGATGGTTTCCGATGCTTTGTGCAGTACCACTAACCTGGAGGAGTAGGTATCTTTGATGAATATAGATACTCCCCCTCCTTTTGTGCTTCGGTCTGAGTTTTGGGGCCGAAACGCATGGTATGAGTTATAACCTGGTAGTGCTGGGGTGCTCTCAGGAGCCTTGAACTAGGTTTCTGTTACTGCACAGACATCAATTTTCTCCATACTGAGGAGAGCCTCGAGTGCGTGCATATTGAGGTTTAGACTTCTGGCATTGAGTAGCATTACCTTTAGTTTTTTATCCTTGGGTTGTCTATGGAGGTGGGTTTGTCCTTTGAGCCTTGCCTAAAAAAGGCACTATAGGGGTGGCAAGAGCCTTGGCCAGTATACGAAAGCCTAAGGGTGACAGGTGCAAGCCGTCCTTAGTGAAGCAATGTGGCTTGTCGAGCATGTCATCCCAGGCAGACAGACACTGGATCCCCTTTGAATGACACCAATACTTTAGCCAATTGTTGAAGCTGATCATTTTGTCTTTATACTGTGGCATCATTCTTGGTGAGGGCAAGATGCTACTCAAGGTCAGGGTCATACCAGCCTGGGCTACATGGTCAGAGAGCTCCTTTATGTCTCTTTTCATGTAGTCCAGGGAGGTACGTCTCAGGTCATTCACACCAGCATGGACAATGACGGAGTCATACTTGTACTTGCTTTGGACTGACCTGAGTGCTTGCGTTATGTGGCGGATCCTGGCACCCGACAGGCAGCTTACAGTGACCTTCTCCTTGTTCAGTCTGGTGAGCGGGATATCAGTGTGCCGGACAATAGAGTCCCCTATAACAAGTGTATTTGGTGTGTTGTTTGGCCTTAAGGGCTATGACTGTGAGGCACACTGATTTTGTGAGATATGTGATTCGTGGGTATTGTTGAGGGGTGACTGTTGCTTGGATATCTGCTTAGGAGGTCTTTGCTGTTTAGGCAGATTTTTATTTAGAGCCTTTGAGTATGTTTTTGTGTGTTTATGTGTTGGGTATGCAGATGCAATAGGTCTGTGTGAGACTGGATTTGTGGTGGGGGGGGTTACCTTTTCCTCCTGACTGATTGTGCCAGTCTTGGGTTGAGAGAGCTCTGCCTCCAGTTTGGCTGTGTAACTGCATCTCTCACATGTATTAGAGTTTGTTGGAAGGAGGAGAGGTTTGTCTGTATACATAAGGCAATTGTAACTTTGCCTCAAAATTCCCAGATTCACCAGCTGGACTGGAGAGTAACCTTGAAACTGTCCCTTGGACATACCAGATTAGTATAGGGAACTGTTTTTTTACTGATCAGATTAGGGAAGGGAACTGATTTATCACTTGATCAGGAAGGACCAATCGGGAGCCTAATACTTATGAGAAGTCAAGGAGGGTGTAGTGCTTTAGTTAGTTAGTGTTTCCTTATAAGAGCTGAGCAAGTGCAGGGCTTTAGAAAGAGGATAGAGTGATTACTTTGAGAGCTTGAACAGTTCTAAGGGAAAAAGTGAAGAGCAGACTTTGTGGAGCCTGGAATAGTTTAAACCTGTTTAGGCGGCTCTGCCCGACGCTGCTCAGTGCGCAAAACCACGCAAAAAGAGAGTTGTAGGGTTTTAAGAGAGAGAGATCAAGGAGTTTAGAATTGATGCAAAATGGCCAATAAAACTACAGCTTCTAGGTAGTAACCACTCCTCCAGGGACAGTCAGGCTGTTCAGTGCTAACCACTCCCACTGGTGAACACAGAGACTTCCCTTTAGCCGAAGCAAGCACTGGCCTTCTAGAAACTTACAAACAGTTCAGAACAGCAAATCTGTAAATTAACTTTCTTAACTTTCAGAAAGTGGGAAAAAAGCACGATTTTTTTATTTTGGTTTTCTTTTTGTTGTAGTTTAAAGGTAGCAGAGATACACAAGCAGCAAAATAATCACAACAGTGCAATAAATGACCCCACACTTGAGTGCTAGGCCGAAATCAGGTAAAGTGCAGTTTTTAGAGAAAAAAACGATTTCAAATGAAGTGCAACACAGGAAATGCAGTAAACAGGCTCTAGATGTGTTCCAAGTACTGTTACTGTTACAGATATAAACTTTAGCAAGCCGGAAAATGCCAAAAAATAGGCGGCAAAGCAGTAAAACTTAACAAAAAATCAGAAGAAAATACTTAAAATCACAAAAGTGGCTCCTTTTCTTCTCTCAGCGTTTTCTCCCCTTGGTAGGTGCTTCAGCAACAACTAGCAAGCCTGAAAAGATGCCAAAACCATGAGGCAGCCGGGTTTTAAGAGAGAGAGATCAAGGAGTTTAGAATTGACCCAAAATGGCCAATAAAACTACAGCTTCTAGGTAGTAACCACTCCTCCAGGGACAGGCAGGCTGTTCAGTGTTAACCACTCCCACTGGTGAACACAGAGACTTCCCTTTAGCCCAAGCAAGCACTGGCCTTCTAGAAACTTCCAAACAGTTCAGAACAGCAAATCTGTAACTGAACTTTCTTAACTTTTAGAAACTTTCAGAAAGTATTTATTAGATGTCCATAGACAACTATGATTCTATCTTCACAGAACAAAAAACACAAGACAGTCTAGTCAATTATTTGTTTCTTTCTCCAGGGCAAAGTTGGGCAAGACAGTCAGCAAGATTACTCTGTCTAAATGGCTGAAAGCATGCAGTTCATTCATTTATGATAAGAATAATTTAACCTTAACTAAACCAGTCAAAGTACATTCTACAAGGTCTACACCCACTCCAGCTGTCTTTCAATCCAGAGCTTCAATGGGTAACATTTGTACAGCAGCTACTTAGGCTACCCCCCCTACCTTTATACCTCATTACAAATTGGACCTAGTCTCTAGGGGACGATCATCCTTTGGCTTGATGGTGTTCAGAAATATCCTATCATGACTCCAAGCAATATTTTAGGTTTCTGGGGACTCTGTCCCATTTGTTAAGGATGGAATGAAGATTGACAACATCAGATAAAGAAGTTTTGTGCTCACCATAACTTTCCACCTGTGTTGTCTATCTTCATTCACCCTTGACCCCCTCTCCATCGGCCGACCTTAACGATTTTTGGTGGAGTGGATCAAACTCACTTGAACTATCTATTATCTTTTCCAAGCACAGTAGATAAGGCTTCCTCCTGGCTTACCTTACACATATCTGTATGTGTATGTATATACAATTTATATGTTTCAATATCTTTCTGCAAACTCGATCTGAGGTAATTGAAAGAGAGGGATTCTGGGTAGAGGTGAAGCTGGAGAGTTTTTGGCTGGAGCAAGCTGTAGTAACGGCCAGGTCGATTCCGATATCAGAACCGAACCCCATCTGTCTGGGATGAATGAAGACAGACAACACAGATGGAACATTATGCTGTGTACATAACTTCGTTTTTGTTTCTTTGTATTTATGTGTTTTGTTGACTGGATTAGCCCTTCTGGACAGAGCACATTTGTGGAAGGGATCCATTAAGAAAAGTTCTCAGAAATACCTTTACATAAGTAATACAATCAAGATACAAAGTGTAGAAATGACATACCTGATATTATTTTCACTAATGAACTGGAGCTTTTAAAACAATGACATTTTCTAATAGGTATCATGTGCAAACTACAGTAGTGGAGGAAAAAAATGTGCATTTATGATGGTTACTCCCACTGCAAAAAGTGTGTGTGTGTGTGTGGGGGGGGGGGTTGCATTTACTTGAAACTTTGGTATTTAAAAGGATGGAAGATCAGTCTATGTGGATGGAGGAATGGTACTTGACTGGAGGCAAAAATCCAGTAAAGCTGTGAGACTTATCAGGACGTTAGTTGAACAAGTGGCCCTATCCTGCTTTGCATTACAGAATTTGTGGTAAAAGTAAAGCATGAGCTAGGATAATTCTAGAGTTAGTAGTAATGAATGTCTTAATCTTGTGAAGACTGCATATTTTTTTAACTGTGGAATGGATACATTGTTTGAAAGCTATTTGTCAACCTATGAAAATAGACTGAGTTGTACACTTGATGACCTTACCAGTTAGGTTGGAGTAGGTATTGAACCAGTATAATCTTTGCAAAAAAAAAAAAGGATGCTTTTTAATGTAACATAAGTCATTTGTTGGTTATTCATACCCCAATAGCATTCATTCTTGCTGAAGTTCACTTATTAATTTGTATTTGATGTCTACACTGTGTAAGAAAGTAGAATTGTCTGTGAATCCAGGATCATGTAAAAACAATCAGGCTTCTTGGGGTCAAGGGGCAGGGGGTCAGTTGCAGTGTTTTGAATGACATCATCCACTACCTCTGGAAATGGAGGAATAGCTAGAGGTATGTGCTAAGGAGGCCCAAGAAACTCTCTTATTCTTTTCTTAGATTGAGGGTAATCCTGAGCCTCCCATTTAAAAGATTCTCTCATCTTATGTAGAGTCTTTCCAAAAGAAAGATTCTCAGGTGGTGAAGCTGAGGCAAGGGTTTCATCTGACTCAGAGTTCGCATATGACCTTGAAGAAATTTGCTACACATATGCCAGCTCATCCTCATCTGAGTTACAGGAATATATTTTCTTTTTGCAGGAGAAGTTCCTTGGGCAGAGGTCCTGCAAGGGCCCAGCTGGTGGATCTCATAAAATCCAGAGGATCTTCAACTAGCTTGACAAGATCCTGTGGTAGACTTAAGTGAGTTGAGGCCCAGAAGGCCTGGACTAGGGTACAGTACCAGCAGCTTTCATGTGTTTGGCCTTGTTCCTGGACTTGAGTGTAGCATCAACAAACATTGGCCCAGGCCATGGGTGGATAGCCACAGCCTGTATCTGAAGACAACTCTGTTTTATCTCAGAACATTCTGGCCTCCCCATCAGTAGGTCTGGAACAGGAACTGAAATCCAGTGCCTGCAAAGCTGCTCCAGCTCCATCTGGTCCTCTAACTACTTCAGCCATTGAGGAGGTCGACAACATAGCAGTTCCACAAGATTATCACCAAAGGTCTTGACCACGCACTCTGTCATCAGGGGATGGCATGGTGTCTCTCACCCTTTAACAATCATGAGTCTAGGCAGACCACAAGAAATCAAAAAGCTGTCCTCTGGCACTCTGTTTTCAGATGCTTCTATTTCATTTTCTTGGGGAGATCTGACTTGGCATGACCAAAATATGTCAGGGTGCAGAGGGACCACTGATGTTCTTTCTCTAAGAATTTTCAGAGTGACTCAGATCTAAGTTTAATAGTGCTAGAGTTAAAATAAACGGGGGGGGGGGACAATTGGGCACTTCAGGCTGCAGACCCAGGCAGACAAGACAGAGAATGGAAGCTCCAGTGAGGGATTTACTTTCTACACTCTAAGCAAAAATTAATCTTTTTGAACATTTAATAATAGTACAATGTACCTTAAGAAAAAATATGTTCCCTGATGGGATACTTAGCTTTTGGTGGTCTATCTCTGACTTCTGACTGACTGAGATACTAGATAAAGATAATAGCATAGGGCACCAATTACAATGAAGAACTGAAGAAGTGGTGCTGGCCAAAGACCCTTTATACCCTGATGTCTTGACATCAGAGGGGAGAGCATCCACCAAGCTTGGAGGCTGGGATGAAATCTCTGGTATCTCGGCTAGTGAAGGGCTTTTACAGCATGAAATCCCAAGAGTTATTACTGGAACAGTGAAGCACAATGAATATCTCTTCATACTATGAGATTTTTATAGTTACTGAGATCCAGACATTAGAAGTTATACAACTAGCAAATGCTCTGTGCTAGAATTTTCACAAATTATCACTCACACCTTTTGCACTAACTTTAACATAGGACTAGAGCATAAACTTAATTGGATCTTAACGGGATACCCAGAAAATATTCTTGCCAGTGATGTAACTATGAAGTGCTCACTGACCGGTATATGTTGTGTAGCAATGTCTTTTGGCATTTTCTGGTTTGGGGTCACCACAGCGGATCACCGGTCTGCAGATTAATTGGTGCTGGAGTTTTTACGGTGTCGAGTTGCCAGCCCAGTGCCTAACCTTCACAGATGGCACACACCCACACACATGGACCTACCTGCATGTCTTTAAAACTCACTTGACCACAGGGAGGATATGCAGACTCGGCACAGAAGGTGCTTCAGCCAAGAATTGAACTGGAGAACCTCTTGCTGTGAGGTGACAACACTAACCACTGCACCATTGTGGCCTGTATATGTAGTCTAAACATCCTTAATCTCCAACAAATTCCGCAACTGTTACAAACCTCAAAGAGCTGTCATATGACTTGAATAGCCAACCAATGCATGAAAATGGCCGACCTTTTATAGAATACCTTCTTCAGTAAACAAAGCCACCAAGACTTTTAACAGTATATTGCTGGGACTACTTAATAGATATGCACCTGCTAGATAAGTTAGGCTAAGAATCAGAAGACCATTGTGGATAAACAGAACTGCTGGGCTTCCAGTGCCGAAAGGAGTACGACCTGCAAGATGTATAAAAAGGCTGGGGACAACAACTCCAAATATGCATGCAGGGTCATTAGAAACAAGTGCCACATTACGACTACACAGGCCACTAAACAAGATACCTGCACTATAGTAGCTGGATTTGGGCAGAACAGTTCCAAAAACTCGCCTTAGCTCTTCAAAACCATAAAATAATATCTCAGGGAAAACAAAGTAATTTATAACTAAATTACAGGGCCTTCCATCACGTAAAGAAACTGCCAACAGATTCAAAGACTGTAGCTCTTCTACTGTAAACTCTGTAACAAAGTGCATACCAAAATACTCAGTCCCTTACTATGTCTCTACAAACTGACACAGAGAGGCCTATTCATTTTAAAACCTACCAACATTTCTACAGTAGTAAGGCTTCTTAACAAAAATCAAACCGCAAAGCATGCCATGTACTGATAATCTTCCACTTTATTTCTGAGGCAAACTGCAGAGCACACAGCTTTTCCAATCATGTTATTAATAACGATTAATGGCCTTTGTCTGTATATGTGGCTAAAATAGTCAGAGTTATGGTATGTATTCCATATTCTATTCTAAAACCATGTTGGGTTGAAAATAACTTGTTTTCTTCCAGAGGTTATTTATTGCCACCCTTCCCTTTCAAGGTCTCTTGCAATAAGGAAGCAGTACCAGCATCTAAAACATGCATATGTTCCACCTTTTTGACTAGGTTGCATACTCTATGATCTAGGCATGTATTTTAACATAACTATTGCTTTAATTTTTTTACATTTTTTAAAGGAAAGTCTGGTTTCTCTTTAGTATATTTCCTCCACCCATCAGAGCTACAGAAATCCTTCTCTATAATAGGAGAATTTTCTGTTATATGAAATAGGGACTTATAGCTTACGACTATTCCTGTCTGCTCATTGTTTAGTAGCCACCACTCATTTTGTGAAATAGGGCCTCCGAGTAGTTTGATGCGTATTCAAAACCTCTTCCTTCATTTCATTCAGCTTTTTCTGTATCAGTTTATCTATTGATGGTAATACCAGTTTGATCAACAACATATGTAGGTAGAAAGCTTTTTTTCTAAGTATTCAACGCAGCCAGATGCCTAGAGCTACTGCACTTAATACTACTAATTTGACAGGTGAGTGTGAACTCACAAATATGGCTAATTATACAATAACTGCTCATTGTGATTCAGAAACGAGCACTCTGATTGGATACCCCATCAGCAAGTCTGTTATAAATCAAGCATATCCCATTAGAAAGAAGACTGGTCACTGAACTATTGTTGAGCGGTCATAGTACACAAAAAAAATTATCTTCAACTATTTTGATAGGAATGGAGCAAAATATCAGAAAAAGTCGGGACACTGCAAAAATCTGGGCAATTAAAAGGTACAGTTCTGCTAACATCAAAGATGTCCACTCTTTAACAGAATGTCTCTCACTTTCCTCATATGTTTGCCCTGCCCTTCATTATTCTGGTAATGCTGTCACATTTTTCCAACATATAAATAATTAACAAAGACAGAGGCAAACAGACATTTGTATGCAGTTTCTTTCTTAAATAATTTCATTGTGCAATAGCAGTAACCCACTCCTGGTTGTGGTTATGACAAGATTTACCCATGGTTAGCTTTGTTTAATCAATGAGACTTCCACTCTCATGATTGAACCACACTGACTGTGGGTAAATCATGTGTTACCCACACCCAGTTGTGGGTTATTGCTAAATAAATTTATACATATGGGCTATAATTTAACAAAAATGAATATATTTTAGATATTGTTACTGTTATTTTAGTACTGGTGATGCTGATTTGAATCAGCTGGCTAATGGGAGAAGATTTTATACCCTGATCTAACCTTAGAAGCAGAGGACAAGTTGTAGTGCTTGTAGAAAGGAATGCTGTGGTAAGGCTATGTGCAAAATGCCCAGTGCATACAGCTGCCACAGCAATAGTCATTGATAAAGAAAGCCGACTGGCTTTCTAGAAGAAGCCAGAAAAAAGCTGTTTTCTTACTATAGTGCTTCACTTTAGCACTTATCTTCAATTCAGTAGCACTCCTGATCATGTTCCATAACTCTGTGCCTCTGTGGAGGGGGTCCTGACTGGTTCTAAGGCTCACACTGCAGCTGATAGGGAACATGCTTTGGATGCATAGTATGCCTATGCAATATGTATTGCAGTCCAAAAATTATCTTCTGTACCAATAATGCCATTCAGAATACACAGGTAGCTAAATATATCAGATTCCTAATTTTACATTCTGCATGCAAATAAAAATAACATGAAACGGTACTTATGAAAGAAAGAGATAAAATAAGGCAACTATGGCACTAGACTATATTATCAGCCACATATCAACAGTATGGGCCACTTAGAAACAAAGCAAAAATAAAACATATAAATAAGCACAAAAAGAATACTATCATAAGCCAAAAAAAAAACAAAAAACAATCCTACACTAGTCTGGGCCACTATCAACAAGCTATTCAAACTTGGCAAAGTCCCTCAGCTAAACTCACTTTCTAATAAACCAGAAAATATAGCTGCTGCAGCTTTCAACTCATACTTCATTAATGCACCCACATCTCTACTAAGTACCCCTCTTGCTGTAGCCCTCTCCTTCTCACCTCACACCAACAGTAATCAAGAAGCTTTTCAGCTTCACAGTTTACTCACAACCATTATAAAATACTCCAATGAAAGCTTAAAACGACAACATTACCTGCAGATAATGTCCCAGTTGAATATATAAAAATAACAGCCAAGTCTTCATACTAATCAGTAGGTCTGTCAATGAATCTCATGTCCCTAAAATTTGGAAATAGAAACTTATTATCTCACTGCACAAGGGTAGCTCAGCAAACAGAACTGAACAACTGTAGACTAATCGCTATTCTCTTCCTCTCTAAAATCTTAGAAAGATGCATACATACAAAATAAAAACGTCTGAAAATTTACTCCAAAAGCAGGAACAGCAGTATTAAAAAGCAGCAAAGCTTCTGAGTAAAACTGTTCATCAGTGCTTAATAAAGAACAGTTGTGTGCTTTGAATTTATATAATAAACCAGCCTATCTAACTTGTAATTAAAATCGCATGACAAAAGTAATTAAAACTTTGTATCATCATCATCGCACAGAAGGCTAAAAATATTTAAAAAACGCATCTATTACAATATTGCACAGCCTGAATTATATAACGTAAATATAAATATTAATTACTTTACAAAAACTCTTGTTTAATTTTTAATACTGGTTTTATACTATTTTGATGATAAATGTGAACTAATCCATTCCTTTAACTTAAAGGAATGCATTAGTTTATATTTAGCAGACATATATAAAGGTGTTGAGATGAATGCCTTATTTAAACATATTGTATCCATGGGCAGGGACATAAATTTAAGTTCAGAGTTTGTCAAAAAGTCTATTCTAGTGTACATGGGGGTGATCTGGTTACTAGAACTGAAATGGCTGAATATAAGTGGATAAATTATTTCAGAGCTGATATATTGTCTGGTTTGAATAATCAAAATAGCATAAAAACAGTATTAAAAATTAAACAAGAGTTTTTGTAAACTAATTAATATTTATATTCATATGTATATGTATATTTGTATTTACGTTAGATAATTTGGGCTTTGCAATATTGTAATAGATACGTTTTTAAAATATTTTTAGCCCTCTGTGCAATGATGATTATACTAAATTTTAATTATTTTAGTCATGTGATTTTAATTATAAGTTTGATAGGCTGGTTAATTATATAGATTCAAAGCATGCAACTGTTCTTGATTAAGCACTGATAAACAGTTTTACTCGAAAGCTTTGCTGCTTTTTACTACTGCTGTTATTGCCTTTGGAATAAATTTTCAAACGTTGAGTTCCTGGTTTCATTTTGTGTGTTTTGTGGTTCCTTACCTTTGGAACACTTTGGCTTCCAGGAGAGGTGTTTATTTTTTTGTAAAGATGCATACATAAACAACTTCCAAAATGTTTTCTAGACAAATTGCTATCTAACATCCAGCATGGATTTCACCCAGTACACAGTACAATTACAACCCTTATTTCCTTCCTAAATACTATTAACAGTTATTGCAACAGTAATCAACTAGTCTGTGCAAACTTCCTTGGTCTATTAAAATACTTCAGCACCATATCTTACCTTAAACTAATACATACCTTAGAAGACATGAACATGTGCCACCAAACTCTTCTATGGTTTAAGTTATCTGAGGAATAATAAACAAATACGTAATGACCACAAGCAAGAACTGTTAAAAGAATGATTAGCACTGAAACATTAGAAATACAAGTTGGAATATATGCATTTGATATTGTGCAACTCTAAGCCATATGAGAATAAAATAAACAATGACATTTTGGCTAAAGACAATAACGTAAATGCACATTCTTTAGTTGTGACTCTTATGAAGATTTTTGAGAGTTAATAACAGTATTTGAAAATAGAAAGTTACAAAAAGTAGAAATGTATCAGACACTATTTTGATTATCTGAATAAGTGGGTACTTAACTATTCACAGAGAAAAACATCCATGAGAACTTATCAACGAGACTTCTTTGGACAATCAAGTTAATAGTGATGGGCAATCAAGTTAATAGTGAAGTCAATAAAAATGTGGGAAATAAAAGTGCTGCTAATATGATAACACACTTGAGAGCATCTTGATCAGCCAGAAAAGGCAATGCAGTTTTCTGTTAATCCTTCTCAAATATAAAGATCTGCAACAGCCTTTCTACAGCTAGGCTTGTAACTTCCATATCTGTGATGATTTCCGATGTTCACTAATCAACAGGAAGTAGTCCTACATGACATTAAAAAGGGACATGGAAGAACAGTGTCTGTACTCCATTTCAGGAAGCGAGAGGCATGGCATCCTTATGGCAACAGCTGGAGAACTGTCATGTGGGAAGCAGGCCCCCACACCCTATAAATGTATTATACATAGCAATTTCATGGTTATACAAGCACCAAGATGGGAGAAATCTCACAAAAGAAAGGAATTGCTGTTGGCGCACAGTTAGAAAATGTACTGGCAGTGGTTTCCTAAGAAGACAGTGACTGGGGAGTTCAGCTTTTCTGAGTTGCTGTTGGTGAGTCAGTTTCCCAACAAGTTTGCACTTGACAAGGAGTAGAGAAACTGTCAAAAGTGTACTTGTATCTGCTTACCATAAATGCAATGTTCAAGTGTCTTCACTGTTTCAGCAATAACTCTTAGGATTTCCTGTTGAAGCCCTTCATTGGCCCAAACACCAGGGATTTGATCCCCTTCTCCAGGCCCGGTGGGCACCCCCTGTCCAACTTCAGGATGTTGGGATATAAAGGATCATTGTTCAGAGACATTTATTCAAGTCTTTATTACCCCCATGGGACCAGAGTCCTACTCTGTGAGACTCTGGCCAGGAGCACAACCTACCAAAACTGTTCCCAATAAGCAGAAAGATACAGAGACCTATAAGGAAAACATAGATGAGGAGGAGAGCTAAAAGTGATAGGAAAGGGACTGCCACTCCAACCATGAGCAAGAACAGAGGGGATAGTGTGAGGAAATGGTTACTGCAACAGTGAAGACACTCAAACATCTCACATTTATGATAAGCTGACACAACTGAAAGAATGTGCTAACAGTGAAGTGACCAATATTATCTGAAATCCTCTGTTCTATATTACATGTATGTTGTTGTACATTATATATATATATATATATATATATATATATATAAAACTGTTTGGAGCTTTTCTCCACGGGCCTCTACTGAAAAAGGACATGTATCCAGTTAGACTAGCCCGGTCAACAAATATAAAATAAATAAAATATATAAACTGTATTATGTTCATCTTGCTTCACTGGTGCAGTAATAACTCCTTTGAGGATTCCCAGGTTGAAGAAAGGGGTGACTGAAGAATAAGCTTCAGAGAAATGATAAGAGCCTTTAGGGCTGCAAAGGCACATTATGAGTCTGTAATTATAAAGAATTATACAGAGTTTGACAACCTGCTGTCATGGGCAAATTAAGTTTTTCTTGTGACAAATTTGAAGTTCAAAGGGTGGTGGTACAAGTTTCTGCAGTACAAAGTTGAGATCCTGGGAAGATTTAAATATTTCAAAGACATATTTTTTTTTTCAGTCACATAATGATGTGGACTATGGTTTATGTCTGCAGATTGCTTTTTAGTGATAGTCAAATGCATTCATGTAAACAGGAGATTTCCAGTACATTTTGTGTACATGGAGGGAAGTCCTTTGTGCCCCACATGCGGGGGGAGAGGGTGCCTTCTGCACTCCCTGTACTAGTAAAACTAGTCCTAAGGTTATGAAATGTATAGAAAGATAAATGTAGATTATAGCAATCAATAATGTTATTTCAGTGTTGAACACAGCGTTATACATTGCCAGTAAGTTAGTTGTTTATTCAAATATTAGTTTTAGTTTTCAGTTGTTTTATTATTTGGATTACTAAAGACATATAAAGATATTAATAAGCCTTCCTTAAGGTTGATTGTAGTATGCCATGTCTGGCTTACGGAGCCAGTGGCAGCATGCTTAGAGATGTAGTTGCAGCCACTGGTTAAGAATACAGATAGTTTTGTTTAACACAGAAGACACTTCAGTTTTCCACTGTTACATTTTTTAAGGAAAAAATTCAGTTAGCGTTAGATTTGCAGTTATGTTGGTAAATGATACTCATTCCTTACATGGTATGATACCTCATGAGTTAGGAATGGCAACATTAACAGAACGTTTGATAAACTCTGAACCATTTCAGTATTTTAAAGTTAACACTGTGACGGCCGTGCCCTGGCCCAGCAATCAAGGAGCCTCAATCCTCACCACTAACACCAGAGAGGGCGTCTCATATAAGAGGAAAGGATAACAAATACACACCGTAAAGTACAATTTCCCTTAAGTGCACACAGAGATCACAGTCAGTCTGGGGCTGGTTTCTCCCTTGCTCCCCAGGTCCCCAGTAAGACTCCCCACTGGCACAGCTATAAGGCCCAGATCTCAGCCTAGCTGGCAAGCTAACCTCCAGTACTCTCTCTGTCCAACCAGTGCTTTGTGTCCCTGCCCAAGTAGCTGACAAATACACACACTTTGAGATAAGTATTTGTATAATTTCACAGACACTCCTGGGAAAGGCTGACACAGATTCTCCAGCTGTGCCCCTTTACCCAGACTATATGGTAGTAATTACTGCCACCACCAGCTAATAATTATCAGCTACCCAAAGGCCCTTAAAAGGGTGTCCAATTATTACTGTGCAGTATTATTATCCAATTGGTAAGTGTGACTAATCAGTCAAGGCTTATTAGAGTGGCCTTGTACAATAAACTCTATAAATATGCAATGTACTCTAGAGCTTAACTTAACTCTACATAAACCAGCCACAGGAAAAAGTTTTTTTAAATATTTAATAATAAATGCTAAAAACACAAGACAATACTAACACACCACAGTGCTATTCAAGAGTTCAGAGATCACACAGAAACTTAAAATAATTCCATAGTACAGTTCTGACATAACAGAAAAACACTTAGTCTAACTTTCTAGTCCTAGCTATTTCTACAAGAAACCATACTTCTAAGATAACTTACTTACATAGAGCAAGGCAGTGCTGAGTTGAATATCAAGATCAAAATGCTTAATAATTTCTGGGTCTCACTGTTTAAATTGAAACTGCAGTTCTGATAAAACATTACATCATTTGTTTACACTTTCCTCGTTCCCAGGCCACACAGAACTGCATTTTACACTTAGAGCAATAAAGGACATTCCACATGTAAATTCTGGTCATTAACTTTAGCCTTAAAACAATAGGCAGGATGCTTACTCCAGACTCATTGACTCCAAATTCTAACTTCAGAGGAATAGACATAAAGTAATTTTAATTTCAAAGGACCAATAAGAAATGCTTGACTTAGTTTTCCTTACAGCAGATGGCAATGTTGCCACATTGTTGAAACAGCATATGTTTACATTTAAGACTGTATTTTACATTTATATTTACAAATGCCAGAATTATGTATCAAATTCTGTTTGACTAGGCTGGCAGCCTTCACCCTTCTGTACCAGTCTTCACATCTCTCCCCCCTGGAGATCTCAAGATAGTTTTTCAAGTGACCCTTGATAAATGCCACTTGAGAGGGGTAGGTCTATCTGAGGGTACCTCACCCCATTCCCTGCCAGGAGAGCCCATCTGTATTGACATTGCTAATTCCCCTGCGGTGCTACACTGACATATCATATGCTTGCAACCCCAGGCCCCATCTTAGCAATTTGGCATTTTGCTGGCTGGCTCTGTTTAACCATGTTAGAGGGTTGTGATCTGTCATAACAGTGAATTTTCTTCCATACAGATAAGGCTGAAGTTTCTGCAGTGTCCACACTATGGCTAGACATTCTTTTTCTACCGCTGCATAGCATTTCTCCCTGGGTTGGAGCCTATAACTGAGATAAACCACTGGCTGCTCTTCCCTCTCTGAAGAAATCTGGCTAAGTACAGCCCCCACCCCATAGTTCGAAGCATCCACTTGCACAACAAATGCTTTACTGTATAACACAGGGGGTCCTCCCAAAGCTTTTTTAAGTTTCTGGAATGCCTGCTCACATGCTGTGGTCCACACTACCTTATCTGGCCATTCTTCCTTGTCAGGTCTGTGAGGGGAGCAGTTATGGTACTATAATTAAGGACAAACTTTCTGTAGTACCCTGCTGTCCCTAAAAATGCCCTCACTTGCTTTTTAGTAACAGGTGCAAGCCATGCCTGAATAGCTTCCACTTTGGCAGGTTCTGGCCTTACCTTACCACTCCCCACTCTATGTCCTAGGTAGGAGACCTCTGCCATACCCACCTGACATTTGCTCAGCTTAACGGTCAACCCTGCCCTGTGTAGTCTGCCCAACATCTCCCTGACATGCTGAAGGTGCTCTGGCCAGGAATGGCTGTAGATGGCAAAATCATCTAAGTAAGCAAGGGCAAACCCTCCTGTTCCTGCTAGGATATGATCTACCAGCCTCTGGGAAGTCGCTGGGGCTTTCTTCATCCCAAAGGGCATCTTTGTGAACTCATACAAGTCAAAAGGTGTCACAAAGGTTGACTTCTGTCTAGCACTGGGAGTCAGGGGCACCTGCCAGTAACCCTTGTTAAGATCAGTGGTTGTAAGATACTTAGCCCCACCCAGCTGCTCTAGGGCCTCATCTGTTCTAGGCATGGGGTAAGCATCCGACTCTGTGTGACTATTTCATTTCCTGTAATCCACACAGAACCTGGTGCTGCCATCCTCTGTTGGCACCAGCACCACTGGGGAACTCCAGGGACTGTTGGACTCTTGAATCACCCCTAGTTCCAACATCTCCTGTACCTCCTCCCTCAGAGTCTGTTTGACTCTCTCAGGCACCCTATAAGGGGCCTCCCTATTAGGCCTTTGGGGTCCTGTATCCACCTGGTGCTGCACCAGGTGGGTGCACCCTGGTTTCCCAGTGAACATGTCCCCAAATTCCTGCAACTCTGCTCGGATTTCTCGAACCTAGGTAAGAGATAGCTGCTGGGACATTGCTACCCCTTCCACCAAGGTGTCAGCCCAAGCCTCACTGAGGAGATCCGTCCCCAGATCTCCCTCAGAATACTCCTGCAATCCACTGCAAATGCACAGCACAAGGGCCTCCCTATCATGGTTAAGGTTTTATCATGTTAACATGGTACAATTTGTGCCCCTGCCATCTGCCCAGCAGTTCCACCATGTAGTTGACATCACTTACCTTTCTTACCACCTTGTAGGGACCCTCCCAAGCTGCTTGCAGCATGTGTTGTCTGACAGGAATGAGAACCATTACCTGCTACCCCACAACATACTCTCTAACTCGAGCATTTCTGTCATACCACACATTTTTCTGTTGTTGGGCTTCTGCCAGGTTCTCCTGGGCCAAGCCCATGAGTTCCCTGAGCCTTGTCCTGAGGTTTAGGAAGTATGCCACAACAGACTCATTTTGAGACTCGCACCCACATTCCCACTCATCTCAAATTAAATCTAGAGGTCCCCTCACCCTATGCTCATACAGCAACTCAAAGGGTGAAAAACCTGTGGATTCCTGGGGAACCTCTGTATAAGCAAACAACAGATGTGGCAAATATTTGTCCTTCTCCCTCTTAAACTGATCTGCAAATGCCCGTAGCATGGACTTGATTGCAGAGTTTAACCTCTCAACAAGACCATTAGTCTGGGGATGCTAGGGGGTGGTCTTTATGTGCTTCACCCCACAGGACTTCCACAGACAAGTCAGCCGGTCTGACATGAAATTGGCACCTCTGTCAGACAGTATTTCTTTTGGGAAACCCACCCTGCTGAAAATATCTAACAAAGCATTTGCCACCTTCTCTGCCTCAATGGAGGACAAAGCCACTACCTCAGGGTATCGTGCAGCATAATCCAGTACCACTAGGATATACTTTTTCCCTGTGGAACTTGGGGTACTCCGAGGACCCACAATATCCATAGCTACCCTCTGAAATGGCTTCTGTATCCGCGGTGGTGGTGCTGCGGTAGCACTGTCGCCTCACATTACGATGCTGTCCGGTTTGACTCTCAGCTAGAGCATCTTCTGCGTGGAGACATGCGTGAATGGGCATACCTTCGTTGAAGGTTGTGCATTAGGGCTGGCAACTCAGCACGTAAAAATCAACTGCCAATCATTAGCGGACCGGAGTTCCACTGTGGCGACCCCTAACCGGGAAAAGCCGAAAGACACAACAACCCTCTGAAATGGCTTCTCGATCACAGGCAAAGGCATCAAAGGAGCTCCACCTTGTCTCCTGCCTTGCCTACCCTTTGGCACTGCTCACAGGTCCTGCAGTACCCTGTTACATCTCTGGAAATTCCAGGCCAATAGAAGTTCTGCATAATACGCCTCTTTGTATGTTTTATGCCCATATGACCCGCAAAGGGAATATCAGGGCTATGGCTAGAAGTGACGGACGGTAGGCTCTAGGCACTGATAAACTGCTGTACTCTCTCACCTTCTAGCCCTCCCTCAGGGGTCCACTCTCTGTATAGTAACCCTTTGTCCCAGTATACAGATTCCCCCTTCCCTTGAGAATCAGGTGCCCCCCCTAGCTACCTGCCTCAGGCCTTGCAATGTTGTGTCTGAGAGCTGAGCCTGTCTCAACTCTCTCCTTGTAACCCTTCCCAGCTCCCCTTCCACAGGAAGTCTGGCATCCTCTGACAGTAGTGCCTCACTGTCAGCCTGGGTACTACTAGTCACCTCTACCTTTGCAGTTACCCTGTCCAAGGGAACATCAGTACCCACAAACAGCTGTGGCTCACCTTCAGTCTCACTGCTACAGCGTAGCTCACTCCCTGAAGTAACCACCTCACCAGTACTGGCTGCAAGTATGCAGTCTGTCTGGGTCTCCCCCAGGCTACCATACCCACATGCTTGTCTCCTATCCTCACTGTGTGTAACTGCATAAGTACATGGTACTGCCTCATCCAAATCCTTCCTTATCAAGACATCTGCAGGATGGTAGTTTAGTACCCCTGTTGTCTCAAGACAACATACTATTGACATTTTGTCTTTCCCACTTACTGCCTCCCTAACCTTTGATTCCCCACCTTGTCTCCATGGACACTTGTATGCCGTATGGCCCCACTGGTTGCATTCAGAACATTTAACCCTAGCTCCTGGATGTGTACCTGGACTAGTGACTTCCCCTGTTACTGGCAGATTCTGTTGGTGCCTGTGCTGCCCACCATGAGTTCCTTTAGACCCATGAACAGTACTGGGGTCCCCTTCCTGTGCAGGGCTGCCCTGTTGGCCAGGTATAGGTCTCCCTTCTTCCCCAACTCATCTGAAGTAGCACATTGTCTATCAGCTAACCAGATCCTCATGCCCTCAGGCAAAGTGATAAGGGCTTGTTCCCTTACCAAAAGGTCTGCCAGCCTTCCAAAAGTGGTGACCTGACATCCATTCACCCAGCTATGAAAATAAGTGCTTCATTCAGCAACATATTCACACACACTTTCATCTGCCTTGCGTCTATGCTCACAAAACTTTTTCCTATACATTTCAGGAGTTAACTTAAAACATTCTAAAATACATTTTTACAGCAATATAATCAAAACAGAAAGAGTCAGGCATTTTTTATAAAAAAGTTTCAGCTTTCCCATGGAGTAAGGTGATCAGGAACCGTACCCAGAGCCTTTGGGCAACACTATGCTGTTTGCATACCCTCTCAAACATATGAATGAAACTATCAAAATTATCCCCCTCTTTAAATTGCAGAAGAAATTTACTGACCTGTTGTGCTTCTGGGGTCCAGTACTCCCTTCTTCATCCATGACTCTGCGAAGACTCAGCATTTCCCTCTCATGCCTCCTCTGATGGTTCTTTTCTTCGGCTTCTATCTCCAAACGCCTGACCTCCAACTCAAGTCTCTTTAGCTCCAGCTGGATTTTTAAGTCCACTGCAGAAAGGTTGAGCTGTCTATTCTCTGAGGATATTGTATCTCCACTGCCATTCTGATTGTCCTCCTGGATGCCGTTTTCTGATGCAGCTATAACCAAGGCTGCAATCAGGTCTGCCTTAGTCAGGTTTCCATGCACCAGTCCCCCAGCCTGGCACATCTCCACCAGCTGGCTCCTTGTCAGCTTTCCATACTCCTCTGCTGACATGCTACCTGCTCACCCTGACTAACTAAGCTAACAAAAGAAATAAAACAATTGTGATCTGAACTTTGAGTATTCGCTGCGTGGCTTAGAGTACAAAACACCTTCAGAGATCACTGTACATAAGCTACATGATTGACTTTACCCACACCACTACAAGCCAATTATTATTTGCCAACTAATTAATATGTGATGTGGATATTCAGTGCCACCACAAATGTGAAGTGGATCCCACCACTGGAAACCACAATGTGACAGCCGCGCCCTGGCCCAGCAATCAAGGAGCCTCAATCCTCAGCACTAACACCAGAGAGGACGTCTCATATAAGAGGAAAGGATAATAAATACACACAGTAAAGTACAATTTCCCTTAAGTGCACACAGAGATCACAGTCAGTCTGGAGCTGGTTGCTCCCCAGGATCCCTATATGACTCCCCACTGGCACAGCTATAAGGTCCAGATCTCAGCCTAGCTAGCAAGCTAACCTCCAATACTGTCTCTGTCCAACCAGTGCTTTGTATCCCTGCCCAAGTAGCTGACACATACACACACTTTGAGATAAGTATTTGTACAACTTCACAAACACTCCTGGGAAAGGCAGACACAGATTCGCCACCTGTGCCCCTTTACCCAGACTATGCAGTAGTAATTATTGCCACCACCAGCTAATAATTATCAGCTACCCAAAGGCCCTTAAAAGGGTGTCCAATTATTACTGTGCAATATTATTATCCAATTGGTAAGTGTGACTAATCAGTCAAGGCTTATTAGAGTGGCCTTGTACAATAAACTCCATAAATATGCAATGTACTCTAGAGCTTAACTTGACTCAACACAAACTAACCACAGGTAAAAGGTTTTTAAAATATTTAATAATAAATACTAAAAACGCAAGACAATACTACTACACCACAGTGCTATTCAAGAGTTCAGAGATCACACAGAAACTTAAAATAATTCCATAGTACAGCTCTGACATAACAGAAACACACTTAGTCTAACTTTCTAGTCCTAGCTATTTCTACAAGAAAACATATTTCTAAGATAACTTACTTACATAGAGCAAGGCAGTGCTGAGTTGAATATCAAGATCAAAATGCTTAATAATTTATGGTTCTCACTGTTTAACTTGAAACTGCAGTTCTGATAAAATATTACATCATTTGTTTACACTTTCCTGGTTCCCAGGCCCACAGAACTGCATTTACATTCTTTTACACTTAGAGCATTAAAGGACATTCCACATGTAAATTCTGGTCATTAACTTTAGCCTTAAAACAATAGGCAGGATGCTTACTCCAGACTCATCAACTCCATAGTCTAACTTCAAAGGGATAGACATAAAGTAATTTTAATTTCAAAGGACCAATAAGAAATGCTTGACTTAGTTTTCCTTACAGCAGATGGCAATGTTGCCACATTGCTGAAACAACATTTATTTGCATTTAAGACACAAGCCTGTATTTTACATTTATCTTTACAAATGCCAGAATTATGTATCAAATTCTATTTGACTAGGCTGACAGCCTTCACCCTTCTCTACCAGTCTTCACAAACACTATTAACTAATTGTTAGGAATGAATTTTTTTTGTATTTCATGAGCATTGTTATATGCAGTACATGGGATTGCAATGGAGCAGCTACTGTCTTGAGTTATGCCAACATTTGCATGGTGTCTTGGGAGATATATCAGGAATTCAGTGAAGCAAATGTTTTTCTCATTTAAATACCATTTTTCTGACAATTTATTGGTTTCTTATTCCCCGTTTGTTTTTGATTCAGTTAATATAGCATATTTTCTCAATTAATTGAATAAGAGAAGGGACTATTTAAAGTTTAGTCTCCCCCTGAAAACAGGCCACTAACCTAGTGAGGCTAACCTGGTTAACTAAGGATGGCTGGATGGATAAATAAATAAATAATTATGAATATAATGATATTCATATACATTTTCTGGATGAAGTAGTATGTACATTACAGACTGAGCTAAAACTTGATACAGATATTTTAGTAAGGCTGTGCTGTGTAATTCAGATTTGCATTGATACAGCAAGCATCTTGAATATATGTTTGACACGCTTGTGAGTTCGCAGGTGGTTAGGGTTTAAACTTTTTCTGCAGACGGTATGGAAAACGACATCAGGCTGAAAGTTTGTGATACATATATAAATAGTCAGATTATTAGCAGAATTTGTTGTACAGGTGGCTGACAGAAGTCAGTGTAGTTAGACATACTAGACCCATACACACTTGTACTGACACAGTACTGCAGGCACCGTAGCATCATGGCTAATCACAGTCCCACATATGAAGAACATACTGTCTGGATCTCCATGAGTATTTTGACTGTAGTTTTGGTGTTGTGCTGTCTAAAAAAAACACCTTAATCTGTTTGACAGCTCAAAAAGAGAATAGCAACTACTCTATGATTATGACCATTGCTCCAGCCATACCTTTCATCCTCTCCGCAGACATGAAATCTGGCCAACGCCAAAATAGTGTGGGGGGGAGGCCCAAAATCAGGGACAGATTTTAAATTTGGCTCTCATATACTTAGAAAGTTGGTAGAATAACAGGTTTTGTATTAGTATATATTTTCTGAAGGATATGAAGCCTGCACCTAAAAAGTCTGTCAATAATGTACTTCAGTCTTCATCAATTTGCTAGAAGACTATACATTTTATGAGGAGCAGATGAAAGATATGAAGAAAAATCTGAACATTCTGTGAAAATCTGGACACTTGAGCACTAAGCTTGATGCTGTTCCTATTTGCCATGGTACTTCGCCCTTTGTCTGATAGTGGTTAGATTCACTCACACAACTCCCTCTCTGCCTGCCTACTCTAGAACTGTGTTTGGAGCCAAACCTGCCTCTCCTCCACAGTTTACTAAATACTAAATTTGTCAGTGTGTGGTATCACTAGTAATTAGTGCTGTACTATTTTTACCATTCAGTCTCTTTACTTCTAGTGATAATCTAACTCCTTTGTTTGTTTTTGTTTGTGTCTTTCGGCTTTTCCCGGTTAGGGGTCGTCACAGTGGAACTCCGGTCCGCTAATGATTCGCAGTAGAGTTTTACGTGCTGGCTTGCTGGGCCTAACGCACAACCTTCAGTGAAGGAACACCCGTTCATGCATGTCACCACACAGAAGACGCTGTAACTGAGAATCCAACGGGCAACGTCTAACTGTGAGGCGACAACACTACCGCAGAATCGAACTCCCTTGTTTGTAAATACTAAATTTGTCAGTGTGTGGTATCACTAGTAATTAGTGACATACTAATTTTACAATTCATTCTCTTTACTTCTAGTGATAATCTAACTCCCTTTTTTGTACAAGAGTTTATACGCAGTTTCTTGTTCTCTCATCTGTGACCATTTCTGCATCAAATCAGTTGGAATTATCTCTCCCTAAATAATAATTAACTTACTTTGCCTGGTATTTTTTTTTTCTTTCCAAATGATGATTGTTGTCCTCATTCCCAAACTTTTTTTGGTTTTTCACCATGCTTAACTTTATTTTCTGTCTTAACTTGCCTTATCCAGAATAAGTTTATTGATTTCCATCATGTCTGCTATCCTTTTCCTCAGACCATGGACTATATTGGTGGCAAAATGCAGCTCTGTTTCTTTCCTTTGACCTAGTTAGATGGACTGAACTGTATTTATCCACCCTTTCTCCAAAATAAGGCATAAAAGTGGGAACGTGAGTCTTTAAATGCTTAGATCTGAGGCATTATACCTAAATCCAGACCTGTTTTACCAGTTTTGTTAAAGTATACGACTTGTATCTTATGCAGCTATTTCTGTAGCATATAGCACTTATTCTGTTTCAGACCACTCTCTCTTATCTCTTTTCTGAAACCTTCTCACCTGTGTCTTTAATGGTGTTAAACCAGGTCATTTAAATTTGGGCAGTACTAATGAAAACTTGAATTTTTAGTAGCCTTTCTGATCTATGAACAATGAGATTTCAACCACATCTGAGTCCAAGCAGAAACTGGATTTTATACCTAATAATGACTTTCTGTGAAAAATAATGGGAGGATTTGAAGGTGGTATATTTCTCTTTCTCAGAAGCTGAATCCAATGTAGTTTAATGACCTCTTGTACAGCGTCTGTACAGTCAGCCAGTAAACCTGACAGGTAGTGGAATTTTCATACCAGGCTTCAAAAGGCCCCATTTGGCAGAGGTGATCCAAATGTAATCTGTACTTACAGTAGGGAAAATAAGGGGTTATTGTTATCACTCCACTATTTCCAATACTACTTCATCTTAAAAACGTCAGGCAGTGTTAACCCCTTCAGTACTGAGATTTGTTGAAATAGCTATCTCCCAAAACTGCTGAGTGCTTTTTACCTAGCTATGCTTCCTTTATGTAAATGCCTATTATCTTCAAAAAAGTTTGACATATTTAGATGCAGGTTTCTGGACATTATCTGTAGAATATCTTAATTCTGCTGATACAGTGAAAGGCTGTGGAGCATCTGTATATTGACTTCCAGTGAAGAAATCATTTTAATGTACTTTTTTAAATTAAAAACATATGGAACTAAACTGTCATGTTGATACTGGTTCGATTCTCAGCTGGTGCACCTTCTCTGCGGAGTCTGCATGTCTTCCCTTTGTTTGTGTGGGTTTCCTATGGGTGCTCCAGTTTCCTCCCACATTCCAAAGATATGCAGTAGGTGGACTAGACACTCCAAATTGAGCACAAGTGTCAGTATGCACGTGAGGGTGTGGTGTGGAAGAACAACAGTGCAGGTCTAGCCACCTGGTGGTGTAAACCTGGGCTCTAGATAATTGTAACTGTTGAAGTGACACCCCGACCCCATGTCCAAAAGTGGGAAGAAGGGGTTGTGGATGGATGGGTATTAAAATATGCCCTTTATTCACAAAGGTCAGTAAAACAATATAGATTTATATGTTTATTAATATATTTTTTATATGTGTTTGCCTGAATGTAACTGATAGCCAGGAAAAATGACTTACAGTTCTTAAAAATCTGAAATTCCATTTTTCAAGAGATAAAATTCAAAAATTGTATTCATGATTTTTAAGTGTAGATTGCAGTCATATTGTGATTTCATTATATTTTACTGTATCTGTATATAAAACAGATTCTAACTACAGAGCATATTCAGCAAGCAAACTGGCAGTATTGTAAGTAGCAATTGTGAGACTAAATATAGATTGTGATAAATGAGTGTTGTTGCTTAAGATGTCATATTGCATAGAAATGTTGTTTTATTTCCAGTACTCAGTCTAACAGTCCAAATTTGTTAATTTCTGATGTTTCCAAGGAAAGTGGAAGGTCAGTGTTCCTGCTGATAGCTAAATTTTAATGTGTATTTGATTGTTTTCCACATTTTTAAATTTGCCAATTTCTGACCCACATTTGGTCTTATCTGTAAATGCCATTGTATTTATTGCTTTGTTACATTATAAAGTTTTCAGAACAAGAAAGGCAGACACTCAGTTTTATGAGTGAATAACACTGAAGGCAAGATGACATCATCTCAAATGTGTGGATGCCACTTTGCATGTGTCAAAAGTGCTTTATGCTATAACATATAACATTACATAAATATCAAGTTTTCCTACCTGTATTTGACATAATTCACTCAAACTTGCTAATGATATGATTCAGATATACACTGCCATCCTGAAAAAAATTAATAAAAGTATATGTTTTCTATAAAATGAATGGTAAAAAAAATTGGTCATCCCAAAGGCCATAAAAACCTACTGGTGTTACGTAGGAATGTACATCCATATGTGAGAAACCATTTGAAATGTTCTAGTAGTACTGTCTGAAATGTTCTAGTAAACTTCTTGTCAAAAATTGCAGCAGTGCATACGTAAGACATGCACTTTGTTGACAATTTGAGATATGGAGACATACACACATTTAATTTAACTTTATGTTATATTTCTAAATTTATGAGTTTAAATGGGGAGAGGGGGTTCAAGCATAAATTCACTGACCAAAAAGAAACTATTATTAATTTCCCTAGGGTAATGTTATACAAGTTTGAGTTTTGACGCAATGAGAAATCATTATGCATATATTGCTGATAGTAGTTTCACTTGCAGAGTTAAATAATAACTCCCAGTGAAAACAGATATAAGGCAGATTTTGACTATGGCAGCATATATTTATGTTTTTATATGGTGCATGTTTGCTGAGTTTTGACATCCCTCCTCTGGGTCAGTAATCAAGGAGCCTAAATCCTCACCACTGACACCAGTGAAGTTCCTTCACTTGGAACAAAAATAGATACACACAGTGTTTCCAGATGCAGCTTTTTGCACCAAGCACAATTTCCCTTAAGAGTGCACAGGGAGTACACTCCAATCCTGGGGCTGGGTTCCGTCTCTCTCACCAGGCCCCAAATAAGACTCCACACTGATCACAACTGTAGAGTTGAGTCCTCAGCTGAGCATTCCAAGCCAAGTCCTCCACCACCCTCTCTGTGAAACCAGTGCTGTGTGTCCCTGCTCCAAGTAGCTGACACACACACTCTTTGAGGTTGGATTTTCACACACACACACACACACACACACACACACACACACACACACACAAAACTGGGAAAGGCTGGCACATATTTACCAGCTATGCCCCCTGTACCCAGACTATAATGTAGGTACTACCACCAGAACACTCACAAAGCCAGCTACTCTAAGGCTGTTACCAGGGTACCCAATTATATTGAGTGAAATTAATACTAATACAAATGGTAGTGTTTGACCAATGCAGCAAGGCTTTCAGGAGGGACCACAGTGTCACCAAATAAATATAAGTATTCTCAAAGGTTAAAATATTCTCTAAAAGACCAGCCACAATGAAAAGTTTAAATGTATTTAATAATAAATAAAAGAACATGAAAATGCTGAATATCTATTTACAATAAACATCAGCTTTTTAGTCACAGGAAATATTAAAAATAACACCAATGGAAAGATTCACATATAAGTACAGATATTTTCTTGACTGACATAAAGAATTACTGTCCCCTAGTTCACTTACTAGAGCAAGGCAAGATGAAGTGGGTTTGTGGTCTTCCTTGTCAGGTTTCACAAACAGACTGCTCTGAGACTTCTGTCTCATCTAGTATTAAAACATCACTTAAGTGCTGGATTACAGAATGACATTGCATACATCTAGTCATTTGACTTCTGATTCCCACACTACCTCCTTTACTAGAAACTGAACCAGAATCTAGCACATATGTGTCATAATACACACACATGGAGCTTTGCTAAGATATGTTGTAGCATTTGGAAGGTATAAAACTATTTCAAAATCTTCCACCTTTCCAGGGCAGCAATTAGTTCACCCCTAAGGACAACACAGTAGAATGTCTAGTCCTGGTTTTCGCAGACATTTTATGTCTGGCTGAACTCTTAGAACTGTAAGATGCAATATTCATGGCCTAAACCAGGTATATTAATTTCAGACTATTTTTCAAAGTTAGTTGAACTGAAATTAACCTCTTCTCCTCCAGCATCCTTTGTTACAATATATTTATTTCAACAGTGGCAATACAGTCTGACATACAGGTGTATTTCTTTTTTGTCCGGCATGACCCACTGTTGGTACATATTTAACACAAACAGCTTTACAAATACAATATCAATACAAGCACCTGTACAAATCAGTTTGATATAAAAATGACATACAATTCTTTGCCAAACTCCAGATAGCTATGCTGGTATATGTTACACATCTACTGCCTTACTTCTCCTGGCATAGCTGGCAATACCTTACATCGTCACATGTGTAATGAAAAGAAAGATGTGCTTATCTGTAGTGAAATGAATCTAAACACATTTACTTTAAGGAAGCAGTGAATTTAAAGTAGCATTCAGAAAATTAGAGTGTGGGTTATGCTTTCACTATGCTTGCAAAATATGGCAAAAGCTAGTTTCAACTCTTTGCATCTACAGTCTGCCATAGTCAAATATGGTCATTCTGATAGGGTGCACCTACTTTGACTGTGAAGAGGTGACATATATATTGTTCACAAAGAAGTTGAGCCATGGAGATTTATTTACAAATATGCAGCCCCCACACTCATCCATACATAATAGCACTTCCGTTGTCAAGCCAGATTAGTGGCAGTTTTAACTGTGGACTGACTGTGTGGAGTTGAGGGATAGCCAGATCAGGATCAAATGGAGCCCTAGGGAGGCTAATGGACCAGGGCTCATCCCAACCACACCATTATCCCTATAAATGATGGTCTTTCCCAACTACCAAACAATAATGTTTGAATTGTTCATTGTACTACTGTTTTGTTCTGTAAATTTGCAATGAATGCAGAGGTCTGGGTTTTATTTTATCTTTTTATTTTCCTTTTTCAAATTTTAACAGCAAAAATATTGAGGATCATTTAAAAAAATCTGAAATGAAAACAGATTCATTATGTACAACAGTACATTTCTATTTCTTGGAAATGTACATTTTGCAAGTTTTTCATTTAATTTCTTTTCTTGCTTTCATGGATAATGACTATTGCATGCCTATATGTTGCTGCTGCTGGAGGTGTCTTGCAGTTAAAATTCTGAACAGGCAGAAACTCCTGAGATTTGTAAGTGATCTAAAAACATTGCCCCCAGAAATGGTAAAAAAGTAGTAAACTGGTGCATTCTAATCATTTAGCCTGCTACAACTGCCTTACTGAAGAAGATACATTTAAGTAATTGTTGTACTTTCAAAAAACTGGCATTTATTTGGCTTTTCATTTTTATCGCATATACTCAAATTGCTGAACCTTTGTCATTATATTGATGACTTTAAATGTGGGGGAAAAATAGGAAATCAGTCATTTTCCAGAAATTAAACATAAAAAAGATAAGTCATGTCTCTCTAAAATACTGTTATCTAATATATTCCTAGTGAATCACAAAGGTAACCAGATACTGCCATCATACATGGAGTTTAGCCTATAAAGTATCACGTTATGACATGCTGTTGTTTTCTGCAAGTGACTTTGCTGGGATCGCTCCACAAAGGTAAATAGAAAATTACAGCATGGACATACATGTTAATAGAAAAAAGCAGTTGAATGTTGAAAAGACCAGAAACATCTATCAGAATGAAAAGTTCAGGTATATCCAGAATGCTAGACTAAACCCTCAGCATTACCCTTATGCCATGAAAATGCACCCACACCAACTACTGCATACACAAGGGGTCCTGAAGATTTCACCAAAAATACCCTCATCAGTACATCAGGAAGCCATAAACTCAGTATAACCAGAATATCAACTCGTACCACATTACACAGACCTTACACTGATTGACCACAGTAAAGCAAATGTACAGAGTCACCATACCACAGCAGTGAGGAGAGGTAACAGCAAGAAAATATCTGGAGTTAGCATTATACCGAGATGATTCAGACACTATGACAGGCAACCCCCAAAACATTGTAATAATTTGCAACTCCATTTTATGTCAACAGTGCACACATTTCATATGCCTAGCTACACAATGAAGCACATCTCTTAACAAGACTGTCTGTCAAAGCATACATTCATAGCGCAAAACATTTTATACTGTATTAATATACTGTATTAAACAATAGTTTAATAAACAAATTAGACAGACTTGGAGAAGGTCTGAAAATGTACCATACTTAAATGCTAGTTATGCAGTACTATACAGAGGGTCATAGTTAATGGTGTCCATTTAGATAAAAAGACAGTGAAAAGTTCAGTAGCCCAATGATAGGCACGTATTAGAGCTGGTCATTTTCAATGCTTTTTTTTTTTTTTTTATTATGGACCACACTTCTGAAGGATTGGAAGGAAACATGGTGTTTTATTGATTACATGTGTCTTTACTGATGTACAGAATACATAAAAAAAGACAAGAAACTTGAAAAGATGTACAGCACTGCAGCATAAAGCCAACAGAGAAAAACAAGATAATGTATCTGGAGTACAAAAATCCTGAAAATGAGAATTCCACTGAATAGGAGGCAGTGTTAACAACAAATGGAATCAGGAATACCCGACAGGTCTAAATCATCATCCACAAGGAAGAGTAAACCTGTCTGGTGGGCATCTGGAATAAATAAACTCTATAACAAAAATAAAAAATTGCTGTCCAGAACTAAGAAGGAGCAGGTGCCCAAATGGAAGCAGTTTCTCCTTAATTTGAACAAGCAAATAAGAGAACTAGTGAAATCCTCCAAAGCAAACTTTGAGTCCAAATTGGCCACATCTACTAGAGACAATCATAAGGCCTTCTTCACATATGCCCGCAACCTCAAAGGAAGCACCCAGATCTGTTCAGAACTGGTGGTTAAGAACATCGCCTATACAAATGTCGTACATACAGCAAACTTGCTGGTTGACTGATTCAGTGAAAACTTCACCCCTCTGTCCCCCCATCAGTAAATCAGGACATCCCAGGTACCTGCCCCCTTCCCCTTATATCTAAGGAACAAGTCAACACTGCTGTCGCAAAGGCAAAAATTACAGCCTCCATAAGACCCAATAACATCCTCGGCTGCATCTTACATGAACTCTGTCAGGAATTTGCAGCACCATTAGGCTCCCTATTCAACCAAAGCCTGAGTACCGGCTTCGTTGCAGCTGAGTGGAGGACAGCCACTGTCATCCTTTTGCACAAAGGTGGAGCATCCACCAATCTGAAAAATTATAGACCCATCAGCCTAACTAGCCTGATCGGCAAGGCCACGGAACAGATTATCATGGACCTCATTAACAAGGACTTTGGCAACCTCCAAACACTCGATCCCACACAATTTGGCATCATCAAGGGGAAGTCATATCTGTTAAATTTGTCGACTTCTGTTAGACAGTCACCAAAGCCATGGATGAGGGGAAGACAGTGCACACTGCCTACCTTGACCTGAACAAAGCCTTCGACACTATTCCCCACTCGGGCATAATAGATAAACTCTCTCAACTACACATCAATTCGTATGTTACCAGATGGGTAGCAAACTGGTTCACTGATAGAACCCACTTAGCCAAAATAGGGGAAGCCACTTCAAGCAGTAGACCTGTAACGAGCGGCGTACCCCGGGGTTCGGTCTTGGGGCTTCTGTTATTTGGGATTTACTTTTCTGAAGTGTAGGCCAAAAACCACTGGGCTATGGCTGACCAACTTTGCAGATGACTGCAAGCTGGGCACTGTCATAAATTCCCCTAATGATGTGGACATCCTCCAAGAGGGTCTCACCCAAACAAATGACTGGTGCCAGAAATTTGGCCTCAAGCTGAATACCAAAAAATGCATCATCATCCCCTTTGGGGAGAGTGACATCCTCACAAATTATCACATTAATAGCAATGTCCTAAGCAAGCAATCAGTCGTGAGGGATTGGGGCACCCAGGTTGATAGCAACCTGACTTTTGATCACCATGTTGCTTCTGTTGTACGGAATGTTTTCTACATGGCCCACCTCATAAGTAAGGGTATGTCATCCAAGGACAAGGAGGTCATAACATCCCTCTATTCTTTCTTTATAAGACCTATTAGTGAGTACCTCGCAAAGCACATGCAGCTGTGTAGACCACAGAGGTTCCACACCAGGAGAATCCAGGGCCTCAAACATCTACCAAACAGATAGGCTAAAAGCCCTGTCTCTCTACGCAGTTTCATACAGACTCCTCAGAAGTGACCTCTGTCTGGCATACAAGGAGATCTCGGACCCCGCCTTGATGGGGCTGCTGCATATCCACAAGTCAAGCTCCACTCGAGTAACCTGGATGCGCAGCCTCAACCTGGTCTGTGACATCAATAGGACTTATGTTCCAGAGACTCCCTCATTTGTGGAGTAGACTCCCTCACCAAGTCAAGCAGAGTACCTCTTTACCCCTTTTTAAGCGCAGCCTGGATAACTGGATGGGAAACAGAAAATACACCCTTGGGATTCCACCTGTGTCTCTGCTGGATAGGAATATCGGGTGTTGACTTGTCTAAACATGGCCTAAATTCTTGGCTAGGGTTACAAGGGCCTCAGGGCCAATAGCTTAGTAACTTCCTATGATCCTATGACCTGGCAGTAACATCAGATGACTTAAAGCAGAAAACAGTGTAATAGAGCAACTAGGAAAGCTGGAAGAAAACTGAAATTTAGTAAGAGGAATAAACCAGTGTGTGTGTTTGTGTGTTGGGGGGAGGGGGTTCATTGGATAACTTATTTTAAGAAAGATCATTCACATTCCGCATATGCTTCTTTATGTGTAAAATATACAACTACACTTCATTCTTATCTCTACCAACCACTGTCACTAATTAATCAGTTACAAATAAAAGATGTACAAAGAAGCTGCAGATACATATAGCCATGCTCAGTATTTAAGTGAATCAGTACGTGTGTGTGTGTTGTAAGAAAACAATGTCTGACATTGGTTATAAATGGGTACACTAAAATAAATTTTCCCTCTGAAAGTTTTTGTAACGAAACCAAGCCACTTTCCATTATTTGAAATCTTAATGTTTCTTCAGACAAGACACTGGGAGATAGTGGGGTATAAAAAAGGCACAGGTGATGTTTTAACTCATTAACACCTTTGAGCTATTGAATGTCACACCTCTAACAGCTTGCATACATTATAGGACATTTTCTGAAAACTCAAGCTAAAAATCACGAGACAAACAATTTTAAATGGCTTGTGAACAGAAAATCTGCTAAAAGGTGCAAACAGCAATGTTATCAATAAAAAAGTATCTTCCTTATAGTAAGAATACTCAGTACATTCACAGTCTTTGCATAAATGTTGTTAATACACACAAACCCAGACTTATATTTTTACTAAAATGTCACAATCAAACTCTCCTGTCTTGGAAATTGTACAAACAAACATATATTCTCATAACACTTTGTTTGCCATGATCTTTTACATGAAAAGAAACTCCTCTCTGAGTGCGTTTAGTGAGATATTTATCAAAATATGAACATGGATCTAGGACCTTTGAACGAAAGTTCAACAGTCCGAATCCAACATCACAGAACATACTTTAACGAAAGCGCTTTTACCGAAAAAGCACTTTCGTTAAATTGTGTCAAAAAAAAAAAAAAAAGAAAAAAAAACAACAAAAAGGTGTTTATGCAGGGGGGCTATCCCTGCACCCCCCATGTCACACCCCCTACTTTAATATTCTCACTCCCGAGATCACACTACAGTGGAGAAAAGGAAAAAATTCCCTTACCCGCACCGTAGTACGATCTCCACGACAGTAATTCCCTCACGACTCCCTCTAGCTGCAGGCATACATAAGCGAAAGTGCTTTTTCGGTTAAAAGCACTTTCGCATAAGTATGTCTGGCCATTAAGCCTTTGGTGAAAAGCACCGTCGAGCATCAGTCCGAGACTCATGAACATACACACCTAATTGTATAAATAGCTCTGACAATCTTTCAAGATATGCAACTTAGAGAGCAAATCTCAATGACAAGTTTCTTCGACCTTGGCTAAGGTTTCACCCTGATGCCATACGGTTGTTTGTTTGTAAGTCACTTTGTTTTGGAAATATTAATGTACATATTAAAGTATTATATAGCTTCTTAATTAGTAACAGCTAGCAATATCTTCAGTATACTGTATTATAGTGGAAGCTAGCAATATGTCTAGCAATCTGGAACTGTTAATGTACATATGGAAATATTGTATATCTTCATAACTACCGGCTAATAACTAGCAATTTCTCCAGTATGATGTATATAAGTGAGCACTGACAACATACTTTTTCTATCTCCCAAAATGGTGTTTCACACTATGTTTTTTAATAACAAGCAGCTGTCTCTGTTACAAACATCTGAATGCAAATATAAAAATATAGCTAATATAGCTAACAAATGAAAAAAACAGTTAATAATATTTCCACTGAAGGGCATATGCCATGCGCGCGGGCACACACACACACACACACACACACACACACACACACACACACACACACACACACACACACACACACACACACACACACACACACACACACTCCTGAACAACTAACTTTAAAGCTCATGGGTAAATAAACTGATCTTGCATCAGATGTTGAAGCATTGAAGGTTAAATTTATCCTATTTAACCATAAACAAATGTGTTTTAAAAGATGTTTAGCCAGACCTGCCATGACTGAAATTCAGAAAAACACTTAAGCATTCTAAATCACCAGGAACTGGCAGTAGAAAGCTTTTTTCCCTCATACTGGAGTGCCAAAATCCTGTGATTTATGGGACTGGTGAGAGGAAAAGTAAATTCATAAGAGAGCCATGAAATGCCATTGCCAACCTCTGTTAGAAACTGGTAGCATTGATGAGTCAACCCAGCTACCATCAGACCCTAGGGAAGTACTCGGGGTGCTTTATACCATATCCAGCTCTGACCACGGCTCACATAGCCACAGTTTGAATGGCAGTTCATGTACTGGAAGAGCTGGGCTGAAGGAGATGGGAAATGAGTAGCTTGTGTTAGCTTGCCAATCCTGGAGGGATGGAGAGATGGTTAAGGTCACCCAATTTGCTTCCTTGCAGACAGTGACTTGTATGTTAACAGCAGCCATAGTTCAGGAGACATGGGCTTGGATCTGCCACTCTGGTGATGGTAGCCCTCAGTGATGTATGCACGCAAACACATACATATAAGGAGAGGACATAGGAGGCTCTGCAGTAATGAGGTGCTCATATCAACCACCCAGTCACTGTGAAGTGGGGTTATGACCATAAGGCCTCTGTAATCTGTACATTGTATGATAGGAGCTGTTGCCATAGTTATTCCGTGTAGTTGCCATTCTGAGTAGAAGTGCTAGTCTCCATAAGGTCCAGGTTAATAGGATAAGCCAGACTCTCTGAGATAAGGTAGTGAAAATGCCCTGACTGACAGGAGGCTTGGTGGATGGTACAGCATAGACAGAGGTACTTTAACCCTCATAGCTAACTGGAGGATGGCTTCTTTGGATGGCTGTTGCCATGGTACATGGGATACCCTGACACTGGGTAACAAATGGGCACAAGTCTTTTTAGGGAGACATGAAAGTCAGTAGACATGGGGTAAAAAGCACGTAGAAAAAAGTAACTGCTTTATCGTGATTAAAGACAGCAGTAATCATTCAGTTTCATCCGCATAATGCTTCCACACTCAGCAGTTACAGACACTTTATTTTGTGTTTTAGTTGCAGACTCTTTACATTTTAAAGACATCTTTATTGAGTTATCACTTTTGGCATAGGCAATCATACATATATGTAAATGAAAACAAACCATATTGACATATTTACAATTACAAACATTGTACATCACAAATAATCTTCTGTACAGTCATTGTCGATTGAAAATAGCTCACTCAGTTCCCGCCTTCCCTTAAACTTCATTCCGTCTGTAAAGTATTATTCTGCATGTATTGTTCTCACAGTTCCCATTTTATTCTTTGTAATTGGATCCTACCCGTTTCTAAAGATCCCACTTCCAGTTCTTTTATCTCTTTTACTATATTTGCTGCTTCCAGTACGATTGGTTTAGATTTTAATTTCTTATTTTCTAGTAATGGCTTTTTGGCAACTACCAGGATTAAATAGAAAAGGATTCAAGTGTAAAAAATGAAACTTGAAATAGAAACCCACACTTGAAGGAAATCAGGTCCAGACTCTGCAAAACTCCAAACAGTTTATTCCACAAAGAGACAGTCCAATTTTAACGCCACACATACAAGTACGTTTTCGATTCGTGTTCTTCTTCAGAAAATCAAAGACAAACACACTGTGTGTTTGTCTTTGATTTTCTGAAGAAGAACACGAATCGAAAACGTACTTGTATGTGTGGCGTTAAAATTGGACTGTCTCTTTGTGGAATAAACTGTTTGGAGTTTTGCAGAGGCTGGACCTGATTTCCTTCAAGTGTGGGTTTCTATTTCAACTACCAGGATTAAACTTAGCATTAATGTGTCAAGGGAATTGAGATCCTATATCACAGCTCAAAAAATTATTTCCCTAGTTACACCAATTTGCACACCCAGTATTTCTGAGAGTGTAGTCTGTAGGGAATTTTGAAAGTCTGCCATCTCATTACACTCCCAAAAATATGTTCCCAATTACTTCTTTCTTCCTCATCACACCTTAAACATTTGTAAACTACCTGATGAAAAATTCTTTGCAGACTGCTTTGGGAATAAAAATACCTATGCAAACACTTCCAAGAAAAAATCGTGAACACCTCAGATGTATGATGGCACATTGATAGAAATCACTGACCACAGTAATGTATTTTAACTTGTTTTATACAAACTCACACACTAGCCTTACTAAGCTAGTGAATTATTGACTGTGATCAAATGATATTAGGGATGAGTCATTTTTATCCATAAACTGCCTTTGTACCAAGCAATTTTAGCCACATTGTTGACCCTGTACGTTTCAGATATCATATTGTGATTAAATTAAAAATTATGCCCTAGGAATGCGTTTTAACTTGTTATACACAAAAAAACACCAAGAAGAATAATCATCCCTCAAGTGATTGCTCTGGTGGTGGACAGTCCCAGTTATTTTAAAGTGCCATTATTTGTTCCCTGCTTAAACACAAAGACTATACCTTCTCTTGCCCACCGAGAGAAATAATTATCCCTCAAGTGATTGCTCTGGTGGCAGAATGTCCCAGTTTTTCTAAAGTGCCATTATTTGTACCCTGCTTAAACATAAAGACTGTACCTTCTGTCACCCGCCATATTTGCCCTTTGTTGTGTTTTGCTAATTACTAGGACCAGCATTGGCTGTTGCAAATCACTGTGACGCTCCCCTGTTCCTCTTCTGTCCCTTGCTAAAGCAGTCCGACTCTCTGTTTGGCTTAATATCTCTATTTTAGCTCTGAACTGTTCCTCTATATTTACTATAACTCAAGACTCTCCCTCTTTACCCGCATTCACCTCTACACTCTCCACCCTATCATATGGTTGCTAACTGCTTTGCATTCATGCAACGGTAAGCCAAAAAACTAAGAGTCAGCTAAAAGTAATTTAACCAAACCATCATGCCAACAGTGAGCTGCTGAAGAGTAGCTGCTATAGATTTGTCTGGCTGCAATATAACATATAGAACTTACTGATTGTTTTTCTTTGCTTACTATTCACTAGGTCCCTAACATATAGAACTTACTGATTGTTTTTCTTTGCTTACTATTTACTAGGTCCCTGCCGGTGTACCACAACGCTACCCTTCTCTACCCACATTGCTATAACCCAATGCTCTACTCATTCCCTATTACACCCTCCCTCTTCTCACATCACATTACCTACACAGAATTACATTCTATCTTCAGCACACTTACCTCCCTAAATTTAAAACCAAATCTTTTCACCTCAACCCTCTTCTCTCTCCTCCCACAGATGTTATATTTAACTTGGTTCTCTCAGGGAATATACACCCCAATCCTGGACCTACCACTAACTCCACATATCTCTCCAATCCTTTAATGTTTTCATCTCCACAAATCAACCCCCAATCTTATACTTCCACAACTACCAGAAACCTCAAAATCATAGCTCTTAATATCTGTAGTACCCTAAACAAAGTCACTGAGTTACACTCCTGGATATCACTTCACACCCCAGATATTCTCTCTATCTCTCTGAAACATGGCTAAAACCCCACATATCTGATAGTGAAATCTTACACCCTGGCTGCAATATTTTCCATCAAGACAGACGTATGAAAAAAGGTGGAGGGGTAGCAATGCCATATTCAGAACACCTCTCAGTCCATCCCCTACCTTACACCCCCCCCCTCGTTTTCACCCAGCTGAAATACTCATAGTGAACAGTAATTTAAACAATTGAAAAAAAATTGCCATTGCTTCCATATATATACCTCCTGGTAACAACATCCCTACCCTTGAACTCTTTCTTGCATGGGTTTCTCAAACCATCTCCTGGGTAACCCATCATACTAGGGGATGTTAACATTGATTGGGAATACTCAGTCATCTAACAGCCCCAGTGCTAGCATTAACTTATATGGCTTTTTCCAACTCATCACCTCCCCCAGTCGTATTAATCAGCAATCCAATATTAGCTCTACCCATGACTGGATTCTCACCTCCCACCCTGACCATTATCATAACCTCTCTACTTTCCCTGACTCACTTAATGATCACCTCCCTACTTCCATCCAGCCCCACTCCTCTCAAACATAAAAATCACACATATATAGAGACAGCCATAACCTATCAACTTCAACTCTGAAGTATTTAATCAAATTCTGTCTACCATTAACTGGTCTTTTCTTTTTGACCTCTCCCTAGAAGAAGTTGTTCTAAAATTTAACTGCATCTTCCTTAACACTCAACTCCTTGGCTTCCTTCAGGAAAATAAGTGTTAAAACCAGCTTTGCCCCCTGGACAAGTAAAGATACTCTTTCCCCTCTGCAGAGGAGGGACAATGCTTGGAAAACCTGGCATAAACTTAAAACCCCATCTAATCTCCAGCTCTATAGGAAACTTCAAAATGTAATGGAAAAAAAAAATCAACCTAGACAAAAAAAAAAAGTATCTTAACCCACATAAAAACCTCCACTGTAACCCCCAAAAAGTCTGGAGTACTATCAACAAGTTCTTGCACCCAGGGAATCCATCTCCTCCTAATCCCTCCCCTAACTGCTCTCCTGTTGAAACTGCCACTCTTCTGAACTCCTTCTTCATTGACTTTATACAGAACTTAATAAAATCAAACAAAAATACCTACCCTGACATCTCCTCCCACCCTCCCACATAACTCCTTTCTCCATTAAGCCAGTCTCCACTTCCTATATCAGATCACTCCTCAATAAACTTAAACCCTGTTCCCCTTCTGCCTATAACTTGCCACCACTCTACCTCAAACTAGCAGCTTACTCCATTGCCTATCCAGTCTCCATACTTATCAATCGGTCAATTCAGGAAAATCGTGTCCCTGACATCTGGAAAAAATTCTATGTTATACCCCTACACAAGGGAGGAAACTCCACTGAACCCTCTAATTTCAGGCCTATTGCTATTCTATCTCCCCTTTCAAAAATTCTTGAAAAGTGCATACATAAACAGCTCATTACACATCTCATTCAGGAAAACCTCCTCACCCCCACTTAACATGATTTCCGTCCTCTTCACAGCACAACTGCCGCACTAATATCTTTTACTCATTCGATTTCTACATCGCCTAAAAATAACAAAATAGTCTCATGCCTGTTCCTAAACCTCTCTAAAGCCTTTGACACTGTATCCCACAACCTCCTTCTCTCCAAATTAGCTTACCTCAGTCTTTCCAACTCTATTCTTAGCTGGTTCTCTAGTTACCTGTCTAATAGACTACAGTCTGTCAAATGGCCCTCTGCTAATTCCCCATTCCTCTCTGTTCAAACTGGGGTCCCCCAAGGCTCCATCCTGGGGCCCCTGTTATTCAATATCTTTACTAATAATCTGTACCAATCCTGCCTACACTCCACACTAATACTATATGCTGACAACGCCACCATCATCTCTACTTCTGACACTCTACCTCACCTACTCACCTTCACCCAAGAATCTCAACACTCGATCGAAAAATGGCTCACAATCAGCCATCTTCCACTTAACCCTACTAATAAAACTAAACTACTTCTCTTCCTCCCCAAAACTCTCCAACACCTCAAATCCACCTTCTCTGTTTCATCTCTAAACAACACCACTATCAAAGTTGAATCTCACACTAAACTATTTGGGGTTTACATAGACGACGAACTTAAATTTGGCATCCACATCAATAATTGCATTATAAAAAGACACACCAAAAACTTGGACTGCTTTACAGAAACAAGAAATTCTTAACTCAAGAATCTAAATTGTCCTTGGCTCAAGCCTACCTACTCCCTACCCTATTATATGCCACCCCAATCTTAACTAACCTCCAAAAAATATGTCAACCAAACTTGAACCTACTTACAATTAAATAGCTCGATTTGCCAGTAATCTCCCATATCGTTTTCACCTCTGCCATTCCTTAAAAACTCCACTGGCTAGAATTTCAGCATCAACTCCTCTTGTCTCAACTTCACCTGGCTCACTCTGTCCCTCACCAGCTTCTTGTCTGTCCTTCTCTTGCAACTCTTATCTCCCCCCATATGTCCCTAACCATACGTTGCTCTGACTAACACCTCCTTCAAATTTCCAAACCCAATAAGTCCATTGGCAAAATACTTTTAAGCCACTCAGTCACCGTTGCTTGGAACAAACTTTCTCTCTATATCCAATCACTTAATAACACAATCAGTTTCAAACTAGCTTTAAAGGAATATCTGCTAAACTCCTGGACCTTCTCCTGTAAAGATCCTACCTGAATGCTACTCCTCTGCCTCTATTCTCCTTTGTTTGTCCTCATCATATGTCCGAGCTATGTGCATTATATTCTACTTCTCAGACTATTCCTATATCACTAATAGGCCTCCATTTAATATGTTGTATCTACTGTCTTATTTATTTGTTTTACATTTGCTGACCGGGATAGTCTGACTGGATACGTGTCCATTTTCAGCGGTGTACCGGGGAGAAAAGCTCCATATATACATACAGAAAAACTGCTACATTAAACAAGTTAAAGCACTGTTACAGATACAATACATAGGATAAAAGTCATTCATTCAGTCATATATAAATCTGATTTGTTATAGAGTAACAATTAGGAAGCAATGTAGGGGTGGCCAAAAGATCTCTTTAGCACATGTTTATATTGCCAGAGTTAGTCAGGATTAGAGCAAGGACATAGCCATTGTTCATTCCTTAAGTACAAATGTCTCTTGTTTTAATATTGCTATGACTTTAACCATATTTTGTGTGATATAACTTCTCTTCAATGCATTGTGATAAACTTTTGTATTATGCTTTTTGTTTTAACTATGTATAAAACAAATCTATATTCCTCCTATGTTAATATGCCTAATACTTACTGTTATTTTAACATCTTTTTACTGGAGCCTTTCTCTTCGGGTATTTGCTGAAAAAGGGCATCTGCCCAGCCGGACTAACTCACTTAACAAATGCCAAATAAATAATTAAATAATTAAATAAACACCAACTTTGTCAAGCCAGATAAATGAATGTTTAACTGTAATCAAACAACAGCAGTGAGTCACTTTCATCCATAGACTGCCTTTGCACTCAGCAGTTTTAGACATTTTATTGTTTATGCTCCCAACACGTGTCTGACTGAGATCAAATAAAAATAGTGGCCACATCAATGTAGTTTAACTTGCTTTACACAAACATGCAATAGCCCTGTCAGGCCAGGCCAATGATTTTCTATAATGAAATGACACCAGGAGTCAGGCACTTTCTTCCCATTTAAGCCACATTATTTACTGTATTCACTTCTTCATCTCTTTTAGCAAAAATACATTTAGTGGAGCACTTGTGTTTGATCTTGTCAGAAATTTTGACCAAGTAGACGACTCTCTTATATCAAAACTGGGCATCTTCAATTTGATGCAAATCTCCCGCACTGGTTTCACAGCTATCTAACAAGCTTTACAAGTCACTGTTAGCAGTACTCTGTCTGAGGTTGTTTGCTTTACATCAGCCTTACCACAGAGATGATTGCTTGGTTATATCCTGCTTTCACTGTTTATTAGTTACCTTACCGTTGATGTCAGTTGGCTATCTGCTTCTTTGTATGCTGATGACTCTGTGCCACTTTTATCTAGCTAGAGTTTTAATTGTAGCACAAGAACACTGTTAAAATGTATAAAAGCTGGTTATGTACGACAACAGCAATAAAATAAAAGAAATAAAACCAGCTAGCATGGCTTAAAATCAACCTTATGGCACACAAAAAATGGTAAGCGCTTTCACTCCTTCATGGCACTTCTTCAGATCAATACCAAATACTCAAATGAATACACTATATACAGAGAGAGAAAAAGTAATTAATTGCAGATTTACCGGGCTGATGCACGTGATTTTAATATTGGTCTTAAGGGAGCAGTCTCATTAAGACCTAAGCCCTTATCTGCATGTAATTCAAGTATCCAATCAACCATCAAACACCATTTCTATACATTCCATATGATTGTTAGAGTCCCTTCCTGTCTTGTTAAATTTGTACAATTGCAGTAAAAAAAAATTGAAAAATATGGTTATTTCCAGCTGCATGTACGTTTATACAAAGCATTCCTTGATTGGATTTCTTAATATCATTAAGATGTTCTCTAATGTGATCCTTAATTGTCCTGTTTGTTTTTCCAGTGTAGAAGCTCCTACATAGTCAGCCTAAAAATTAAAATAATATATATGATTAGTAAAAGGATGAACATAATTATCACTACATATAAAATGACACACACATTACATGTTTTACAAGCAAACGTGCCTCTCCTACTAGATTTAGTGTTCTCCTTACTATTTCAGTTATAACACAACGTCTTTTTAAAGATCTACTGTTTTTAAAACAAAAGTGAGGAGTATCACCTAATAATGTTTTACATTTTTCTTCTGTCAAGATTAGCCAATTTTTCATTATAATATCACAAACAAGATGCACATCATTGGAGTATGTTAAGTTCATCCTAAGTCTATCAGAGTTTTCATTATTTCTATAACTAGTGTTATTCTCAGAGAAATAGTGTCTAGCAAAATATTTTCTATGTGATAGAACATTCTTAATGGTAAGATCTAGTTGAATGCCAAAGTAACCTCTAGCTATAAAATCAGCTTTCATATCTTTAAAGGTGTGTAACATACTTTCATCTCTGTCATTAAGTCTGGCTGCTCTGTAAAACTGGTCTCAAATTTGAATGATGTCTTGATTGATTTGAGAATTTCTGTTAGAAATATTTCTTTAAAATAATCTATGGTAATACTCAGCAACAAGTGACTAATTTTAAAAAACCTAGTCAGTTTGTTCCAGCAAATACATTTATGTTAGAAGCTTTTTTAAAAGTTTGTGAATGTGAAATTTGTGATTCCCTAAGTAATAGACATAACAGAACATTTTCCAATTTATCACTAGTGGAACATGTCACATTACATGTCACATCATTTACAATTTCAACCTGTTAACAAAGGGGGATGCACTAGTAGTGATGAGTTTTTCTCTGTTGAATATCCTACAATTCCTGTTTTGTATGGCCAACCAAAATCCATAAGTCCTTATGGACCCACCAGTGAAGCCAGTTATGTCAGGTTGTCGGTGAGCTTCTGAGCCTTTATCCATCTATGTAGAAAAAATGTTACACCCTGTATTAAATAAGATGAATACTATTTTAAATGATACTAAACACTTCAAGGTGATGCAGTGGTTAGCATTGCTATTTCAGAGCAAGAGATTCTCTGGTTTGATTCTTGGCTGGGGTGCCTTCTGTGCATAGCCTGCATGTCCCCCCTGCAGTCCTGTGGGTTTCCTCCAGCTGCTCCAGTTTCCTCCCACATCCCACAGACATGCTGAAGGTGGATTGGGCACTCAGAATTGGCCCTAGGTGTGAGTGTATGCCTTCTATGGAAGGTTGGGTGCCGGGCTGGCAACTTGACAACGTAAAACTTCACTACCAGTTGTTTTGTGGACCATGGTTCTGCTGTGGTGACCCCTAATGGGAAAAGCTGAAAGGAGAAGAAGAAGACTAAACACTTCCTTTAATCCTTGTTTCATTGGTCTAAGGGGTGTTGTGCTAAGGAATTTTGTGAGAGTAACGAACATGTTAAAAATGGATTTCAGTGGATTTTATTCTGAAAATGTAAAATAAATATTCTGCATTTCAGTTTGTAAAGTGCACTTGGCAAAAACATATAGCTTGGCATTCATTGTTATTTGGAGTCGGAAGTAAAATATTTTATCTTTTATAAACTATGCAGTTTGTGAAATTTATTATTTACAAGCAGGTCAAGATGAACTCTTGTATGCAGCTGTGTCTCGTCAACAGGACGTGCAAGATAAGAGCAAGGTCGAGGAGTTATCTTTCAGAAACAGAATGCTTGAAATATGGAAAACAAACTGTCAGCAGACCAGCTTCAAAAGAAGGCTTATTATTCTGGCAAATTCTCTAAACTGGTGATACAGGCAGAAAATACACAATAAAGATTGGGACTTTTTCTTTTGTATCAGAGACTTTGATTTTCCTATCCTTACAGATCTGATGCTGTAAGCTGAAGTACAGCTTTGTTATTTGTGTATATCTTTCATTGTTAAACTAGATGTCTACTTCGTATGCAGAGTAAATGTCGTAACAGCAGAACTGATCTCAGTGTCTTCATTGAGTAAAGGTACAGACTACCTGAATAGTGTAGTGCAACTTTAAATTTTACAGTGGCGAGACCAGACCAGTCAAAACAACCAGGGAGGTGACCTGCAGAGGTGCCTCTCACAGTGCGACATTCCTGCACAGACTTTTTTGAGTCGACTCTTTTTTCTTAAACCTTTGTCCATTGACTGGAGGAGAAACACTGCAGTGCAGTACAGGGCAGTACAGTAATTCTTCTTCAGACAGTTGGTGACATATGGAGTGCAGGTCGTACTGTCAGACTTTGCTTCACCAGCATCTAGTGAAAGACAGCAGAGAAATCCTCCCACAACTGATCTTCGTGTCAAGACTGGCCACCTTGTCCTGAACATTTGTGGTAAATATTTTCTTCTGTTTTTCTAGTAACAATGAATGCAATTCATGAAAATGCCAAAAAGTGCACCAAATATTTAACTGTTGGTGTATCTCAATCATATGTAGATGTGTGGAATTATTTACATACATGGTATGGTCTGCATATTAGCACTTGTAAGTCTTTATTAGGCAAAACAGACAACCCTCCATTATGCAAATGGATTGCAACTTTTGACTGGTATGTGCATAAGGCAAAGGTGTCACTAAATATGTCTACACAAAATATTCAGAAATGTGCCATTTGTACTGATTTAAATGTTGCTTTTTGTATGCCTTGTCATAAATGTATTGTACAAAACCTGGAACACAACCAGGATAAAGTAATGCTTGAAGCACAGAGAATAGTTCCTGTTTCTATATATCCTGTTGCAAAAGATTTATTAGAGGGTGATGTAGATGTCAAAGTTTGTACTTTACAGTCTGATTTGCAAGAGTTTAAAGATTGGATTGCTACAGTTAGCAACTAGCAAGATGTCGACCTCATGGGTCACTTTAAGATTTACTGTGACAAATGGAATGCGTATGGTAAGATATGTACTGATTCTGCTGAATGTACAAAATAATTTTCTCAGTTTTTGGAAGTCTCACAGACTGAAATTAAAACCTTTACACAAGCAGTTAATGAAAAAAGTAACAAAGCTATCAGTATGGTAGAAGGATTACTAGATAAAATTGCCCGTATGCAAGAAACATATGACAAGCAACTGGCTGACACACAGCATGATGTCACTGTTGCAAGTGAGGAAACAAACACACTACAGGCTCAGTTAGATCAGGCTGCTAGAGCAGAAAACTTAACTAATCAAAATCTTTTAAGATTACAGGCTTTGTTAGAAAAATATCAAACACAAACGGTTGTTACCAGTCCTATCATAGCATCAGCTGTTTTTTCTGATGAAGTTTATCATCAGTCTAGAATGTTAGAAAGAAACTCTCCCTAAGTGGGATGAACAGAAGGGTATTTTTAATAACATGATTACATTTGAAGCTTGGGCTCATAAAACTGTAGGCACTGTATGGAATGATACACTTGAGCGTTGTTTCTGGAATTTTATTCCTCAGCATTTTATGGCTTATATTCAGCAAAAGCAGTACCCAATACAAACTAAACACCTAAGAATGACAGCAGTATTGCTAGCATATACTAGAGGGCAATCTTTCACACCAAGACTTTTAGATCAGTTTCAAATGACAGTCTGTGATACCTTGGAGGAACAGGCTGAACATTACCAACTGGCATATATGCTAGTTAGTGGCAGTGATAAAAAAGATTTAAAAGATGAAAATTTTAAAAAAGCTGTTATGTGCTCCTTTTTAGACCATTTGGAAGGTGTCCCAGGGGATATCAAACTTATTTATGCGGAATCTTCAAATACACTGTTAGTGGATAAATTGCTGAGAGCACGTATCATGTGTAAAGATAATGCTATTCATAAGCAAAAGATTTACACTACCCGTTCTGCACCCATTGTTAGTGAAGTGAGGGGAAGAGGGCATGGGAGATGGATTAATAAGGGACAGCAGGTAACGGGACAAGCATATCAAGGGCAAGTTGTACAGGGGCAACAACGGGCAGCATCAGCTCCCCCAGCCACTCAGTTAACTTCTCAAGTTACTCAATCTGTAGAGAGACCTTCAAAGAGACAGCCTATTTGTTATTCCTGTAAACAGGTGGGTCATACTAAAAATGATTGCAAATATTACCACAGATGGCGCCAGGAACAAGAGGCAAAGGGTAAGTTTCTTACCGTAAAACATTTTGATAGGTCATGTGTACCACGACAACAACAGGCATTGCAGCCAGTACAGAGCATAATAGAGGACTACAGCAACAACCCCTATATACCACAAATACGCAGCAGGCAGTATTTCCAGTACAGCAAAGGGATGGTGTAGCACCTACTGTCAGCGTACAAGGTAGTATGGTTAGCACACAGCATGCAACTGTTCCTTCTGACTTTGTTCCTGAGGGTCCAGTAAATCCTACTTATCAGCAGCAAATAGCCTTGCAACAAAAACTCAGTTGACCTTCTTATGTTGACTGTGAAGAAGTCGAAGAAACACTGCAGTTATGTCCTTTGCAGTCCAGTACCACCAATGCTTCAGGGTGGGAAGTAGGTGCACTATAGGGGTGTGACTCCCCTACCCAAGTCTCTTTCTTGACTAACTTCAAGAAGGGGAAATATGGACGACCACTTATTAACATCTGGGTAGAGGGGAACCTATGAGAAGATGTTCTTCTAGATACAGGAGTGTCTGTCTGAGTGACAGGTAGGCATTTGCCTAAACATAAATGTATTTCAGGTTTTAATGGCTCTGGATGCCTAGCCATAGGTAGTAAACCTGTACAAGTACAATTCTCACGTCAAGGGGAACCAGTGAAAGGGGTATTCTTAATGCATAATTCTTGCACTTCCACAATTTTGGGAATGGACATTTTATCCAAAATGGGAATTGTCATTGACCTTCCTAATGGCATCATATGGAAAGGACAAGGTCCCGTGTTGTGCATGATTGAGGCAATACATGTATCAACCAGTTCTGAAAAGGGCCCGTACTATCATCCCTACTGAAAATGAAGTATGGCCAAAGATAAGATGACAGTTCCCTACGTTTTGGTCTCAAGGGCCCACAGATTGCGAGAAGCTACAGGAAGCAGTTTCTGTAGGTAGTGACACGGATTTTATTCCACTGTTTCAAAAACAGTATCCAATTCTAAAGGAAGCAGAAAGAGGCATGCAAAATTGCATACAACGATGGCTTGATGAGGGAATAATTCAAAAGGGAAATAGCCGTACAAATTCACCCATATGGCCAGTTAAAAAGAAAGATGGCACTTATCAGTTGGTTATTGATTTACGAAAAGTAAACCAATTCACGACCCCCCAGGCTCATCTGATTCCAGGGTTCCCAGAGCTAACAACAAGAATAGAACCACAAAATCAGTGGTTTACAGTCATAGACTTAGCTAATGGTTTCTTTGCAGTACTACTGCAAGAAAAAGATTGGCAAAGGTTTGCCTTTACTTTTCAAAATGAACAGTATGTCATGATGCGGTTACCGCAGGGGTTTCAAAACAGTCCGGTTATATTTCACCAAATAGTTGGATGAATACTACAAGGTCTAGAATCTGATGATTCTGTTCTGCATTACGTTGATGACATACTAATACTGTCTGAAACAAAAGAACAGCATTTAGCTAAAGTGATACATGTTCTTCAAACACTGCAGGAGGCAGGGTTTAAGGTTAAAAGTGAAAAGATACAATTCATGTCATCTGAAGTAAAATTTCTAGGTACTGTATTACGTCCTTCTGGGCGTACTCCTTGTTCAGAGATAGTGCAGGGAATTTTGCAAATGGATAAACCGGTTACCATTCCGAATTTGCATAAATTTCTAGGTATCATGAATTATAATTGGGAATTCATAGAGGATTATACCAGCATGGTAGTTCCTCTGTATGACATGCTTTTTAGCCAGAAAGAATTACCCTTTCTGGAGTGGGGACCAAAGGAAAATATGACTTTTTGTGATTTAAAGCAGCATTGGCCAAGGCTACAGAACTAGTAGCTCCAAGTTTAACACGTCCCTTTGTGTTGCAGGCAGCAGCTGGACCCAGCACACTCTCTGTTTTGCTTTTACAGGAGTGGCCTCAGGGCTCTGATGCTAGAATGGAAAAGACTTTACGCCCCATTACATTCTTTAGTAGAAAGATGACACATGTTAAGAGGGGATATCACCCGTACATTCAGCAACTTTTGGCCATTTATTGGGATTTAAATCAAACTGAATACCTAACAGCTTTTTCCAAAGACATTATAGTACTGTCGCCACATTATGCCATACAGGATTTGGTAAATGTGACGCAGTTAAATAAACTGATTGATGATGTCAGTCAAGCAGTGTTTGCAAAATGGTTGGCATTATTTAGTGTCAAGCAAGTTACAATAAAGGCAGGAGATAAGTATTACTTATCTAACTTCACAGGATATGAAGGAAAACAACACAAATGCATTAGGCACATTTCAAATTCAGAAAAGCCCATTCTGTCTCCTGATTTTCAGGAAGACAGGTCATCTGTCTTTGTTGATGGTGCTCGATTTTGGGACAATGGACTGGACTTGCAGTAGTACCAGAAAACCCTTCTATGGGACAGCCAACTCTAATTCAGTTACCAGGACACATGTCTGCTCAGCGAGCTGAACTGGAAGCAGTTCTTTATGTGTTACAGCATTTTCCACTTGTCAATATTTTTTCAGACAGTGCATATGTAGTTAATTCTCTGCGGCTGCATATGTCTACATGGGCAAGGAGAGGGTTTGTTGGTGATATGGGCAAACCACTCAAGCATGCTTCTGTGTTGCAGACTATTTGGAATTTGGTTCATAGTCAGTCCCTTGTGGGTTGCTACAGTATCTTAAAGGTAAAAGCTCATTAAAAAGCTACAAATGAAATTTTTCAGTTAAATAACTATACGGATCAGATGGCATAAAAGGCAGCCAAGGAAGGAATGCAGTTGTATCCTACAGAACACCTTTCTGGTGTACCAGATAAAACCACTGCAGTACATGCCATACAGACATTTTCAGCTCAGAATTTGCAGCATGATTTGCTGCAGATCCAAACTAAGTTTGGCCTGCAGGAAGAGTTACAAAAATGTACTCTTGTAGGAGAAAGTCCAGGGCAATATTATGCAAAATGTTTTGAAGACAGTTCTAGTCTTCCTTATATATTGTACCAACAGGCATGACAGTTAGTGAACTTTAATCATCAGGCAATGGGACATTTGGGTACACAAAAGTTATTTCCCATTGTAAATAACAAGTACTGGAATCCACAATTAAAGAACATTTGTGATTTAGTGCAGGCTGAATGCTTAATATGTTTGAAGGTTAATGCTCAATTGAAAAAGCCACAGTTACTAAGGGTATCTCCAGCGGATGGACCTTGGTATGCCATCCAAATTGACTTTGCAGGTCCATTACCCCCAGCTAAAGGTGGGTACAGGTATCTTCTAGTGATAGTTAATGTATTTTCAAAATGGATAGAAGCAAATCCTACCAAAACAATGACGGCTAAGGCCACAGCAGAAGCCTTATGGAAAAACATTTTTTGTCATTGGGGATGGCCACGAGTTATCGAATCCGATAACGGGCCACAATTTGTCAGTAAACTGATGAAAGCTTTGTTTGATTTGCTTGGTATCCAGCAACAATTTCATGTTCCTTACCATCCTCAGTCCAATGGGATTGTTGATAGAATGAACAGGAATCTTAAGGAATGCCTTAAGAAAGCCTGCTTGGAAAAAGGTGTAAATTGGGTAAAACATTTGCCTGGAATCTTGCTGGGTGTCAGAGCAACTCCACACAGTGAAACAGGGATTTCACCTTTTGAAGTCATGACAGGCAGAAAAATGCCTGTACAGTTACCATTTGAACCTGCTGTTAGTACAAACAGACTATTATTAGAAATTGCACAGCATCAACAATGGTTAAAAGATATTTCTGAATTGTGTCAAAGCCCATCAGAAATGCAAGCATTCAAATTACGGTCAAAGGATCCTGTTATGCCAGAAGAAAACCTTCCCTCTGGGACACAGGTATTAATCAGGATGTTCCAGACAAATGGTCCATGGGATAGTAATTGGCAAGGACCCTTTGAACCCTATGCCAACATAGTTCTATTCTAACTCACTGGGAGTCTTTGTATGTATTCTGTAATAGTAATGCTTTTAGACAGTCTGTTCTTTACTATGGTCATTTTGTTGATGATGTGTTTCTAATTTGGGATGGATCTATTGCAGTTCTACACAAATTTGTTGGCTATCTACATAGTACCACATTTTTTTTTATTTATTATGATATTTTTTGTATGATTATATTGAGTTCCAAGATGTGTGTATCATAAAACATGGTGATATGTTATCTACAAATATATATAAAAAACAGTAAAGAAAACCAATGTATTGCATAAGGATAGTATGCATCCTTCCTATATTCATTGTAATGCTTTTTAAAAAACGTTTTATAGAGTAGCCAGACTTAATGATAAAGATGTAAGTATGTTAAACACCTTTAAAGATATGAAAGCTCATTTTATGGCTAGAGGTTATTCTGGTATTGAGATAGATCGTACAATTAAGGAAGTTCTGTTACATAGAGAAGACTTTGCTAGACCCTATTTCTGTGAGATTAATATTAGTTATAGAAATAATGAAAACTTCAATAGACTTAGGATGAACTTAACATACTCTAATGATGTGCATGCTGTTTGTGATATTATAAAGAAAAATTGGCCAATCTTAATGACACAAGAAAAATGTAAAACATTTGCAGGTGATACTCCCCACTTTTGTTTTAAAAATAGTACATCTTTAAAAAGGAGGTTGTGCTATAATTTGAATAGTAAGGAAAACTCTAAATCTAATAGAAGAGGCACGTTTGCTTGTAAAATATGTAAATTGTGTAATTTTATATGTAGTGATAATTATGTTCACTCTTTTACTAATCACATATATTATTTAAATTTTTATGCTGACTGCAAAAGCAGTAATTTAGTGTATTTAGCAACTTGTGAACCCTGTAAGAAATTCTATGCTGGAAAAACAAACAGGACACTTAAAGATCACATTAGAGAACATCTTAATGATGATAAGAAATGTGATCCAAGGAATGCTTTGTATATACATACATGCAGCTGGAAATAACCATATTTTTCAGTTTTTGGTACTACAATTGTACAAAGTTAACAAGACTGGAGGGGACATTAAAAATCATACGGAATGTATAGAAGTTGATTGGATACTCTAATTACAGGTAGCTAAGGGTTTAGGTTTTAATGAGACTGTTACCTTAAGATCAATATTAAAATCACATGCATTAGCCTGCTAAATCTATAATTAATGACTTTTCTCTATATATAGTGTGTTCATTTGAGTTTTTGTTGTTGATGGTCTGAAGAAGCACCATGAAAGCGCTTACCATTTTCTGTGCGCAATAAAGTTGATTTTAAGCCATGCTAGCTGGTTTTATTTCCTTTATTTTAGAGTTTTAATTGTATCCACCATGCCTCGCACAAGGATCTAAATCTTGTCACTGAGCTGGAGGCTTGGTAACAGATCAGAAATGAACACAAACATGTCTTAGATTGTACAGTTTGGAAACCACTGAAGATTAAACAGTACTGTTTTGCTAAATGTGTCTATTTCTCCTGGTCACCCTGTCTCAGAGGCATCTTCCTGCATGTATATTAGAAGATTATTGCATTATTAAACAACAAAATTACCGCTAGTTCTCCCAAAGTATCCTGCTGCAAAACACAAAAATACTCAAATTATGCTGGAACAGTGATCAGGATACACCACGAGAAGTCCAATATTATCAGAAAAGTTCTTTTATTCCATAAAACTGCAGAAGATGAGCGCTTTCACGTGCTTAAACGCACGCTTCTTCAGATCTACTAACATCATTCTCTAATGCCCTTTTATACAGTTAAAACAGTTCCTAATTATTTCCAATTAAAACCTCATTACATACTTTATCAATCAAGTGTTTAAAGGTACATCACAATTCAACCTTACTTGATCAACAGTACAACATTACTCACTTTAAAATTGACTAAAAATTAATGAGTTTCATCATTTACATTCAGCTTAATAAACACATTCACATATATTTTGTCACTATAACTCAATTAAAAGGTTTTGTACCTGACGTACATTGCCTTTTGTTCATTTATTCATCCATTACATTTCAATACTTCAAGCGCCAAAAAATATATTTTAGTAGCTGTACTGAATCCTAGAAAGAGTTATTAAATGTTTCTATTTTTATTTAAATAAAAAAGTAGAAAGTACATTCTTATTTAATTTTTCTCAACAACTTCTGACATGAACTATACACATTTGGCATAAAGTGCTTAGAGTTCAATCATTACCTTCTGCATCTCTCTTCATTAAGCGTCAGTGTAGATAGCGACTGCATGTAGCCCTACAGAAAAACGCTAATGAGGTACTCTAATATTTATTCAGAACTTCTCTGCACGATGAACATATGTCCGCATAAAGCAACTGTTAAAATATAACTTACTATTCCAACATATGCAATATAATGTACATCACAGTTATGCGTGTTAACGCTGTACATCCAAAACTTTCCCCTTAGTTAACTGGGATTTCAGAAATAGAATAGCATATTATATTAGATATAAATTAGGACATCAAAAAAGCTTTTATATATTTACTTATATTAAACGTGTCCTTTATTCATTAATTAATTATGAATTATATAATAATTCAAATACTATTATCATCTTGTTAAGTATTATACAAACAAATCTATGTTTTTATTTATTAATTAATCAAATTAATGAATTAATGAAATATTGTATTCAGTGTGATATAAATGAATTTAACTAACCTTAAGCATCCTATATATATTACAGTCAGAATTCATAAATATTACTTTCATGTCTAAGTAGATATAGTAAAAGCTATACTAAATAAAATAAAATGAACAAAAGTAAATAAATAATTGATAAATTATCTTCTTTTTCAAAGTCCAAAACTAATCAATAATGTCTGTTTTATTGGAATTAGATGTTGTTTAACTTGCTTTAAACATTGTCTTTATCTCAGAATTGGTTTTAAAGACAAGTAGTTATTAATGCCAGGTTCCCTATGTGCTCCTGTTCTAAGTATCCAATCCAGTTCTAATTTGTGTAGATAGTTATTCCTATCACCCATTCTAACATTATCTTTCACTGTTTGTAGAACCCTGAATCTAAATTCATGATCAGGATTCTCCTTGATATGCTTTGCTAGTGCATTTAATTCATTTTGTTTGCGAATGTCGTACACATGATTATACATTCGTTCTTTTAATTTCCTTTTTGTGAGTCCTACATAGAACGCTTGACACTGTGTACAGTTGGCCATATAAATCAGATTCATGGTATTACAATCTGTGTATATTCTTGGAATAAACTCAAAATGGCCATTAGGGTGTACAAAATTCTGAACAGTAGTAATATATTTACACATATTACATCCCAGACATGGAAATGTTCCACTTTTCTCTTTATTTTTTCCCAACCTATTAGAATTATTATGTAGATTTCTGGAAAATATGTCTTTCAGATTATCACAAGTCTGAAAGACAAATGTGGGACTACTTCCCACCAATCTATGAACCTCATCTGTAGTAGTCAATATATTCCAATGTCTGCTTATAATTTTTCTAATTTCAGCATTGTCATTTGTATATTTCATAATGTATCTAATTCTTCCTTCTGGGACTCTATAAATATCAAATCTTTGTCTATTCTTCTTCTCAGGGTGTGTTCTAACTTCATCATTTGCTACTAGTTCATGAGGAATTTAAATAAAAATAGAAACATTTAATAACTCTTTCTAGGAATCAGTACAGCTACTAAAATATATTTTTTGGCGCTTGAAGTATTGAAATGTAATGGATGAATAAATGAACAAAAGGCAATGTACGTCAGGTACAAAACCTTTTAATTGAGTTATAGTGACAAAATATATGTGAATGTGTTTATTAAGCTGAATGTAAATGATGAAACTCATTAATTTTTAGTCAATTTTAAAGTGAGTAATGTTGTACTGTTGATCAAGTAAGGTTGAATTGTGATGTACCTTTAAACACTTGATTGATAAAGTATGTAATGAGGTTTTAATTGGAAATAATTAGGAACTGTTTTAACTGTATAAAAGGGCATTAGAGAATGATGTTAGTAGATCTGAAGAAGCGTGCGTTTAAGCACGTGAAAGCGCTCATCTTCTGCAGTTTTATGGAATAAAAGAACTTTTCTGATAATATTGGACTTCTCGTGGTGTATCCTGATCACTGTTCCAGCATAATTTGATTATTGCATTATTCTCACATTTTAAAGTGAATACACAAATCTTACTGGGTGAAAATTTCTCTTTCTGCTGTAAGTGTTACTGGATTCTGAATAATCTTTAAGGATGACATAAACTTCTGTGGAAGCATACACTCATCCTTAAGTTATAGTATGCTCTCACCTGATAACATTTGGATTTTTCTACAGTACCACATGGGTAATAAACTCTGTAAATGTATCTCACTGTCTTCTGGGGAAACACCATTTTTTTCTGAATTTGTATCACTTGATAGAATACTCCAAAAAACAAAAATAATAAAATTGAAGTAAAATGTCAAATTGCTCCCTCGCCCCTTTACTTAAATTTACTAACTCCATGATCACACAACTGTGAAGTAAGGGGAGACAACTTGAAAAGAAAACACTTGTCCCCACCCCACATTTCAGCACTTCTCTGCCATCAGCCTTCCCAACAGAACATTCCTTCCTTTTTGTCACAACCCTAGTAGAGTGATTCATGCTCTTTTGCATACAGGTTTGCTGGTTCTGCCCTGTTCATTTTTAAGTCATGAATCATTTCTGTTCCTGACCCTTTTTTCTTTACCTTTTGCATCAATTTCTTTCACTGCTGATTGGAGTGTTCGCTTCCATGCATGCACGCTCACACACACACACATACACACACACACACACACACACACACACACACACACACACACACACACACACTCAAACACACACACACATTTTCCATGGACTAAAAACTTCAGGCCTTCTGTACCCATCAGTTATCCCTACCTACTCCCTCTGACATTTAATTAATTTATTTTTATTTGACGTGTAAGTGGACAGGACTACATTGTCTGTTTTTCAGTCATGCTTTAAATAAATAACAGTGACATACGGTACAGTGCAATAAAATGTTAGGAGCTCTTAAGCAATAAAAGTAGAGCATAATGCTGTTCTTAGTCACCATTCTTTTAAATACTTTGTTTTTAGTCACCATTATTATAAACTTGTAATAGACACTATCTTCTACACACCCTTGCAAATATATATGTAGTCGAGTAATCTTCCCTGTGATATTGACTGTATATCTTCAGGCAACTGTACAGTCCTTACCTGTTGAACTGCTGAATATGTCATTATGAGAAGGATCTTGATAAAATAGTTTATATAGTAATGAATTTGTTACAGAATGCATACTTTTCACTTACCATTTGCACTGTCTTAGCTGTGGTTCTCAAGTGCATTTTCTGCCTTTTTAACTCTAACCTTAACAGCAAACAGTGGAGGATATGGAAATCTGGAAATGCCTGAGGATATGCTGACATTATGCAGCAGTTGAGCAGAAACTAGTGTAAATGGCAGGAAGAATCAGATTGGAGACCTTGAATTAACTGCAAATTAAGGCCAGTTGAGTCGCAGTTAAAAAATGTTTAATCCTGTCAAGAAAGTGTGATGTTTTAAAATATTAAAGTTATTGAACAACTAAGTGTATAACAAAACAAATATAATGTAGCCTGAAACTTTTCAAAAAGCACACAGTAAACATAGAACTTTAAAACATTTAACTACCAGAAAATTTTGTTGAGTCATTTTTTTTTTTAAGAATGATTTTGAAAAGATGTATGAGGTAGTTGTCCTTGCACTCCAACTGGTCATTTTTCAGTGTCTTGCACTCCAACTGGTCATTTCTCAGTGTCTTGCAGATCTTTGTTTTGCAATATGAAATAGGTAATTCAGTACATGTATAAAAGTCCATCTCCACTCTGCAAAAAAAAAATCTGTCCACCAGTCTAAGAGTAATGGTGTCCAACGAATTCATTTAACAGTAAGGTACTGCACATTTTCTATAACCATCTCCTAGGAGTACTACACCTTTCTTCTCTGAATTCAAGCATAATTGCATACTTTCACCTTTCTGAATGACTAATTTAAGCATGATTTTTAAATGAGTAAAGGAAATGCTTGATCATAAACTATCAATGGACCTTTCAGTTTGCTTCCTGTGACCAAGGCTAAGCAGCTGCAACTATTATTAGGTAAACATTAAGGCAGGAACCATGTGTGTTTATCATTTATGTATTCCTTTTAATATTGCTGAATACAAATATACATCAGGACTTACAAGACAGGAGAATGCAGAATCCCTTACAACCACAAGTGTTGCAATTATTTTATAACTACATGTAGTGTGAAGTGCCCTGTTAATTTATTTATTCATTTTGTTCTCCATTTTTTTCTGAGAAAGGACAGTTAAGTTAAAGAATTTTTGACAGATGCTTATATCCCTGTATTTTACACAGCCACATGAGCATTTGAGCTATAAATGTATATTATTCTAACCAGTTTTACAGCTTGTGATGTACTGATCATTGAACGTACCAGCACTTAAAGTCATTAACATCAACATGGTAGAGAAGAAAGGCACTATTAAAGGAAAGCTTTTAAAGCTTTGATGCTGCAGTTTGCATATATAATGATTTTCTTTCTTGAATTGGGATGTGTTGCATATATTCAACATTTTCCCAGGCAGAATGATCTTTTGATACTTTTTACCTCATTTTTATGTTAAGTGTATGTGAGAAATTGGCCTGTGCTCCAGTAAACCTATCTTGAAATGTGCCATTTGAATGTTATTTGCTTGCACACTGCAAATGTTGCAACTAGGGGTAGTTAAATCCAAATCATTTATTTATTAATCAATTTTGCTAAACATTTCCAGTGCACATACAGATGCTAAAATTCGTGTTCACATGACTAAAATAAAATGTGTAAACCTTGCAAAATGGAGCCAGGTTATTAGAATCACTGCTCATTAGTTTAATCATTTGAGCTATGAGTTTACACGTGCCTCTTCCATCAGTGTTTCCTGCCTTCTTATTTGCATTTCCTTTATCATATTTTGTAACTTCTCCAACTAGGAACACTTGGTCTTTGACTAACTGCTTAGGAAGCAACTATTCTAGACACATTTTTGAATATTAAAAAAACACCTTTATTGAATTAGCACTTGTGACACAGGCAAACTTGCAGTTATATTAAAGTAAACAAACTATATTAACAACTTCATATTTACAAACATTATACATCACATGTAATCAATCCAACATTACATAGATTGGTCAATTCCTGCCTTTTCTTAAACCTCATTCCTCCTACAAAATATGTTTCTGCTTGTATTGTTCCCACAGTTTGCATTTCTTTCTATGTAATTTGCTCCTATCTGTTTCTAAAGAGCCCACTTCCTGTACTTGTATCTGTTTTACAGTATTCACTACTTCAAATGCAGTTAGTTCAGACTTTTATTTCCATTTTCTAGTCATTGTTTTTTTGGCAGCCAAAAGAATTAAACTTAACAAGGCTTTTATATGTCTAGGCAATTCAGATCCTGTATCCATCTCAGGAAAATTATTTCCTTTGTTACTCATTTGCTCGCCTAGTACTCCTGAGAAGAGTACTCTATGGGGAATTTTTAAAGTCTGCCAACTCCTAGATGTATCCAACAAAGGTCCTTCTTTCTTTTCTGTCATACGTCCAACATTTGTCATATACCTGAGGAAAAAAATCTTTGGAGTCTGTTTAGGATATAAAAGTACCTATACAAATACTTCCAAGCAAAAATTCTAAATCTTTTTAGACTTTGTTACATATTTAGGAGCCATACATACGTCCTCCCCTTGTTTCTTTGTGAATTGCTTATCTTATTTCTCTTATCAGTCTTTTCTAACCTCCTGTGATTGATTCTTTTCATTACCGTGCCATATTTTATATGCCCTACTTATTATCCTTTTTTTAAATGCAACTTCAGTTCTGGATTCAACTGAAAACTCAACCAGTGCAGAGCTTTCCCTTAAGATTTCCCTATCCATTTCTCTTTGGCTGTACTCCAATATCAATCTCTGATAGGGAAGGCAGTCTGTAGCCTGCAGTCCAAATGTCTTCTTGGCCTCTTCCTATTCTATTTACCTTGCCCTCTCTAACTATTTATTCCCAGTGCCTTGGTTCCTTTGCCAGCTTCCTCCAGTAACTTCCAGCCCCCTCTTGCTTATTCTGTGTACCCCTAATTGCAGTCATCCCTTTCAACAGAATTTCCTTTCTCCATTCTTGTGTTGGCTTAATCGTTAGTATATTTTCTGCTACTTTATGAATATAATATTCTGTATTACTGTTGTTATTCTCCCTAAGGATCTGCTTCCAAAATCCCACTCTCTCATTATTTCCTGAATTTCCCCCTGCTTCATCATCATTCCTTTACACTTTGAATTGCAACTTTCTTCTTATTTTAAGTATAAGAGCCTTAACTGCGTAGCTTTAAAATATCCCTTCAAATCAGGTAATTCCTAAACCAACTTGTTCTATTGGAAGGATCAACTTATCCCATTTGAATCTTGCCCTCTTCCCTTCCCAGATAAAATCCTTCATTTCTTTATTAATTACTATCTATGATGTATCCTCTGTTTTTTAAAAATATGCCTAAACTGTGTGTAAAACTAAATTGACTAAAACATTGTTGATGCTTGTATCGTGCAATCCATATCAACAGGAAAGAGCTTCCAGTTTCTTAGTTTTTGTATTAACCTTTTGTTTAGTCTCTTCCCATATATTGTATTCCTAAATACTTCATTTTATCATGTCCCCAGAAATTTGGATATTTTTAAACTCCACTTTCATTTTATCCAGTTTAGATGCTATAACTTTTGGTATACTTTCTGTCTTCCCTAATAACTCCCAAATAATTTCCACCACCCATTCCTTAAATTCCTCTCTTTTTAACAGGTAGGTAGGAAAGGACCAGTGTCTAATTTTTAATTTATAACCCTGCATTTTTATCTTAGTTATTATTGCTGCATGGTCTGAAATAATTATTGGATGTGTGTCAAAGCTGTTAATTAAATGCACACCTTCCTGTGAATTTGTATCTAGTCTTGCCCAGTTATTGTATCTTGGGGATTAATATGTAAATTCTGTATGAGTTGGCTAGAGCAGTGGTGCAGCAGTAGCATTGTTGCCTCACAGCAAGAGGTTATCCGGTTCGATTCTTGGCTGGGGTGCCTTCTGTGTGGAGTCTGCATGTCCTCCCTGCGTTCGTGTGGGTTTCTTCCAGGTGCTCTGGTTTCCTCCCACATTACAAAGACATGCGTCTCGAGTGTTTCTCCCCGGGCCTCTGCTGAAGATTGGCTTGTTCCAAGTCGGACTTTCCTGGTTAACAAATGTAAAACAAAAATAAAATAAAAATAAATACTGAATTCACATTATCCATACCAAATATTTTCATAAATGTCGTCAGAAATCTACCCTGCTTTGTTATATTTTCCATTCTAGTCCTCCACCCAATACATTGCCATTGTTGCAACTCAAATTCTAGGCCCCACCTATAAGTACTATTCCCTGCTGAAAGATAATTATTTTTCCCAAAATTTTCTTTAAGCTCCATAATATCAGTTTTAGGTAGAATATAAATACTTGCCAACGCAATCCTCATCCCTTGCCAGTAGCCCCTTATTACCACAAATCTACCATTATTATCTTTTCTCTTCTATCGTTACTGGAGCTCCTTTTCCTCTTTTTCTTTATCCCTGACATTCTGCTGAGTATTCATCCTGAAATCCTTCCTTTATCAAATTAACACGTTCATTTTTTTCCAAATGTGCTCCTGTAGCATTGCAGTTTGCACTCTGCATTTCTTAATGAAATTAAATATGCTTTCCGTTTTTTCTATACCTCTGAGATCATCCATATTTATATTACAAGATAACATGGGAAATGTCACTATTCTGATAAAAAGGCATTATTCCCACCTGTCATATATGGCAGCATTTTTAAATGTGTTTCTAGCTTTTGTAGTACATGCACTCACTAATGTTTGGCAGGTTGATCCTTTACATACTTTTTCGTATCATCTCCATTGAAACCTATGTCACATTTTGCAAGACTGTTTGTTTTAATAAAAACTCTAAAAAAAACACCCCAGATAAATTTTGAGTATTATTAGGCAGTGTGAGCAATCTGGATCACAGACTGAGAAGAAAAAGTATAATCCATTTAGAAAAGAACCAACTTTATTTGCATATCACTAAGAACATCCACTTCATGCAACCAAAAAAACAAGCACACCCTCAGATATTTTTTTAATATTGTTAGGTATTGTGAACATCTTAAATCACAGATTGATGTGGAAAAAAATAATCCACATAGAAAGCATTCATATCTATTTGCATAACAGCTAAGGGACATTGTACCCATGTACATATTTGTGTGTGTGGAGCTGAAGAATACTGTACTGATTTTAGTTGGGTAAATGTTGCCTTTGACACCCAGTAATTTCCTGTAGTGTACTTCCTTAAGTCCCTTAACATCATTGTACTTGGATACGTTGCAATACATGCAACCCCATATGAATTACAGAAAGAGGCAATTCTGGGCACATTGCCAGTGCTGAGAGGAGCACTCCTAGGTAATATCAAAGACATACTAATTTCATGAACTCTGATTGTACCCTAGCTTAGGAATGGGGTCAAGTCCGGATATAGGTTCAGAGTATACTAGGCTAATGATCACAGGGGCCATTTTAAGCAGTCATGCATCCCTTATTTCTGACTAGTATTGATGGTCTTGGTAAGTGTAAGCAGGGGCTTGGGAGATGAAACATTTGCAAACAGGGGCCTGGGAGATTAAATATTTACAGGCTGCCTATGTCCATTTGAGACACAGGTTCCAAACCAGGAATGAATTTCCTTTTCCCCATCCAGTTGTCAAAGTTACACTTGAATTTGGTTAAGGAGGAACTCTGCTTTACATTTATGGGGAGCCTGTTCCAGAGAAGGGATAATCTTTGAGATACATACTTGTCTCTCCAACAGGTCCTGTTTATATCGCAGGCAAGGCTTAAGTCTTTAGAATGGGTAATTCTGGTACTGTTTATTATGTGGATATGGAGGAGGTCAATCAGAATGGGGTCCAATGGTGCATTGTATGTCAGAAATTAATCTCGCCTCAACAGCCTGTAGTAGACAGAATGCAAGGATATTCCTTTGAGGTGGTCTGCACAGGACTTGTTACTTACGACCTGTATTGTTTAGTGAGGAACCTTTGTGGATGTTCCAGTTGTTGGATATGCCTGCTTAAGTACATACCAAAGGGGGCATTGTGCTCGATGATAGGTATGATGAATGCCAAATATAGTAGAGCAATGACCTCCTTGGACCTAGATGCCATATATTTGTTTATATGTTGCATAACATAGAATGATTTCATCACTACTGTAGACATGTGATGGTCAAAGGCTAGATTACTGTCTACACGTGTCACCAAGTCCCTGACTACTGGGTCAGCTCTAATGGGTATGATGTCAGTATGATTGTAGGTGGCTGTCTTCCCAAAGAATACTATTATGCATTTCTTGGCATTTAGTTTTTTTAGTTTTAGTCTATGGCTCTAGCATAAATATTGATTTAGTGAGTAGTGATTGATAGTGGTTAAATAGTGATTCAGGAGGGTCAGATATGTCATGTTTCATGCTAGTTAGATGGCAGCCTGAGGTATTTTTAGGGCCCATCAGTGTAGTGTTCTTGGCCTTTGAGAGAATATTCATGGCCTATTCCTCAGTGATTGCATGGGTATATTTGATAGAGGGTTAAAGTTAGAACTGAATTTGTCTGCCAGTATGTTTGCTATGTATTCTGGGTTCAATGTAGGTGGCTCCATTAACAATGTGTTCTGCACACAATTGTGTATTGTCTTTGAGGTTGCTGACATAGCTAAAGAATGTCTTGTTGTTGTCCTTGGCCTTGGAGACCAAATTTACCTCAGATTTGGCTTTGGTAGACTTCATTTTAACTTTGAGATATTTGTTTAGTTTGATGAGAGTTATTTTATCCTGCTGGGTGTTGCGCCTCCTAATTTTTGCCATGGTTTTCTTCCTTCTGTTTTACAGACTGTTGATGATGTGATTCCACCAGGGTGGCTTGTTTTTGGAGTTAGTTCTGGACTTATCCTGGTGGGTACAGTTGCCTCAATGCAGCTATTAATGTGCTTGTATAGGATTTCTGTGAATCATTCCACTTAAGCAGCACTTTTCTCTGGGTGTAGGGGGATTGAAATTTTGTCAGGTTATCACTCAGTAGTAGAAAGTTAGCTTTAGCAGTTCCTGGGCATTCCAGGGGTGGCTGGTCTTCTGGGTTTTATTTTTTACTTCAAGTGAGATAATTCTGTGGTCTTACCTTACCAGACAGGACATTACACTAAGTGGTGTGCAGCACTCTCCCATATTAATGAGGACCAGATCCAGTATGTTTGCACCCCTGGTCGACATATTGGCAATCTGGTCTAGGGTGTTTGTGTTTTCAAAATCCAGGAATCACTGTGCCTGAATGTTTGTGTCATATGTGATTCCCAGCTAATAGTGTGGTAATTAAATTTGCCCTTGAATATGCTATTGGGTTGGATGGGTGAGTGCTGCCAGTAAGCTTAAATACTTGTTATGGTTTTCCTGGTTCATCGAGGGGGACCTATGGCTTGCAAGGAAGTGGTATGGGATTTTGTCTGTGATGATTTGTACATTGAGAAGCCCAAGTGCATTATTCTGTTTTACCAGCCTTGAGGTATATTTATTTCTGATGTAAATTGAGACACCGCCACCTTTAGTCCCTGACTGTGCAGTAATTGGTCTAAATATGTGGAAAACATAGCCTTGCACTGCTGGGGTGGTCTCCACAGCTTTAAACAAAGTCTTGGTGACTACATAGACATCAGCATTCTGTAGGGTGAGGAGAGCTTGCAGGAAGTGGAGTTTCTTGTTTAGAATCCTAGCAATGAGCAGTAATACCTTTAGATTTTCTTGGTTTTTATCTTCTGTTATGGAAACATTTTCAGTTTGGCATTGCTTAAAAAAGCACTACGGGAGGACAATGTTTAGCTTATATTTGAAAGCCTGGGGGGAGTGATTAAAAAAAATCCCTGGCAAAGCAGCATGATCTGTTGTTTTATCTCCTTCCATGCTGACAGATATTGCACTCCTTTAGAATTAAGCCAGAAACTAAGACAGTTATTGAAGTCAGTCATCTTATGTTCGGGTCTAAGTGATAACACCGACACGCCAAAACACCGACAACGAAATAACCAACACGACAAAATCGAAAGTTCAGAAACACAAAACTTCACATGCCCGACAAACCACAATCCCAACAATCAACAAAACAAATAACTTTCCCGAAAAACGCACACACAACACAAGCACACCAAAAACCTTACAAACCTGCACTAAACCTTACATACACAACTATATATGCACTAACCTTAACCCAAACCTTAACCCTACGTTCCTTCACTATCGCACACTTACCTTACCCGCTCCCTAACCCTAACTCACTTAACCCACCCCTAAACCTAAAGTCCATCACTATTGCACACTTACCTCGCTTGCACCCTACCCTAACGTCCGTCACTATCACACACTTATCTTACCCACACCCTGACCCTAATGTCCGTCCCTATCGCACACTTACCTTAACATGTCGGTGTTCTCAGCGTCGGGATTCTCAACTGTCGGTCTTCTCTGTTGTCGATCTTGTGGTGTCGGTTATCTCGCTGTTAGTCATTTGCAGTTTCGGTTAATTCAGGTAGACCCTTCTGTTCATATTTTGGCATCATCCTTGGAAGAAGGTAGAATACTGTGGAATGCTAAACTTATACCAACCTGGGACATATATTCCAAGACCTCCATGATGTCTCTCTTTATATAGACTAGGGAGGTATGTCTCTAGTAATTTACACCCATATGGACTGTAACTAAGTCATACTGATACTTTTGGTCCAGTGACCTGAGTGCATCTGTAATACAGAGGATACTGGCCCCTGATAAGCAACTGACTGTGACTTTTTCATTACCCAACCTGATGAGACGGACATCAGTGTGTTTCACAATGAAGTCTCCAATGACTATAATATTGGATTGGGTGGTTACGTGCCTTACGGGCTTAGAAGTAGAGGCTTCATCAGATGTAGCTGTGTGTGTTGATGTGGGTGTTGTTTTGAAAGAGCATATTTTGGGGTTGCTGAGGGCATTTGTTATACATGTTCCATCTAGGACATCTTTGGGGTTTAGGAATGTTACATTTAAGTGACTCAGCATATGTGGGCCAATGTGTCTGCTTTGAATTGTGTGTGATGCATGCAGAGTGTGTACTACTGACAACCTGGTTGACACTGAGTGCCTTTATGTGAGCGCTTTGAATACAGTGATATTGTGTAAATATATCTCGCATATACCATATCAGTTTGTTTGAGAATTAGCTGGTTGTCAGTAAACATGAGGCAATTTCTACATTGCCTAAAGATGCCTTTATCCATCAAGTTGGTAATGGAGATAGTGTGAAAGCAACAGGCCCTTTTTTATTGATCATCTGGTTGCATTGAGAATGAAGAATAAACTCAGGAATATTTGGTATGCAACTCTGCAGCAGTGCTTGTCACTGTGCAAACTAGCTGCCTTGTGTGCAGCTGGGTATTGGTGAAAATACAAGAGTCCTTTTACAGGAAAAAATGTTAACTCAAAGTGCCTGAGTCTATACAGGGCACTGCCAACCCTTGAGGGGAAATTATTAAAGTACACCCTTACGACTTACAGATGAAGTATTTAGGGAGAGATTCTGAAGATAGGGTAGACAGCAGCTAATCAAGCAGTACTCAATGAAAAGAAAAGAAAAATAACCTTTGTCAAAAATGGTGACTAATGGGGATTGGCTGCTACTAGTGCCAGCCTTGCCACAGCTTCATGCTGCTGGAATTCAGTGCTCCTTTTCTTCTTTTCTCACCAGGAGCAAAATAGTACCATTAACCCCAAGATGTGAAACAGACCACATGTTTTCTGATGATCAACAGTCTTGTCCCATATGAGGAAGGGGTCTGTACATTTGTTGTAGCCTTTTCCTGGTAGAGCCCTTAAACAACAACCAGACCAATCAGGAAGGCCCCACACAGACACTCACTGCCCAATGAGAGATGGCCAGGAATCAATGCCGTCTGCTCTTTCTTTCACCAGGATCAAAACAATAGCACAAATTCCAAGCTAGTACCTGTTAAGTAGTTATCAGGATTTCTGGTGAACAGCAACCTCCAGGAAATAATGTTCCTATGCTCCATCTCTCACTAGGAGTAAAACAGAAGCACTAATCCCAAGATGACTACCAAGAGGCAGAGTTTGGTCTCTCCGATAATTGTTGATCTTAGACCAGATGATTTCAATTTTGAAGGTTAGATAGAAAAAATATGATCTGATGTTGTAAATTTTCATTCTCCGCTCAACTGATGAGTTTGGATCCAATCCCTTGGATGTGACTTGACAGTTGCTATAGCTCATGGCAACCTAGAACCCTTGAGCTTCTCCCTTACCCACAATGCACCAACCTCAATTATCTCAGATCTCGTTTGCTGCTTCCAGCAAAAGACAGTTCTAGTTTCTCTTGAGCTTGGCTTACAAGTGCTTTAAAACTTTATTTATCTTCTAAATATTTTATAAAAATCTGTTATCTTATTAGCATTTCACTCCCCTTTTTTGGAAAGATCGAAATTCCCTTCACTCCTGTCGACTAATTCTTCCAGAAGTCTTACTGAAGAAGATGTGGAAAGAGTGGTAAGAAAAATTCTCTTATCTTACTTTCACATAGTTCTTGATTCTATAGTTAATATTGTTTTTTTTTTTCTTGTCCACTTTCTTACCTCTTTGGTAATCTTTGTTACTATCGTTAGTAATTTGTCTTCCTTTCTACATTATTATAGTCTTTTTGTACCATTGTAGGTATTTCTTCTTTTTCCTGTTTTTTTCTATTAAAAAAATCTATATCTATCTATCTATATATATATATATATATATATATATATATATATATATATATGTATATATATATACCTTTTATACATTTTTTCTTCTATTGTAGACTTACATTAGTTGTTACTGTTTTTTGACCTGCAATTGGTGGTCGTTTTCAAAGTTAAGATCATGTATGAGAAAGGGGTTGTTGGGTTTAAGAAATGTTCTAAATGTAGACATAAAATTACTCTTTCATATGCACATAGTTTATGCATTTATTGCTTAGGGCCTCTGCATCTGCAAGAAGACTGTTCTGTTTGCCAAGCTTTTAATCCCAGGGCGCTTGTAGAATGTAAAAATAAATTGATATTAAAAGTATTACTTCCCTTTTCCTTTGGAGGCCATTTCTGGAGACAAGTTCCCCAAATCAAAAGAAAAAGTCACAGCAGCATCTCCGAATGCTTCTTTGTATTCAGTGGCTTTGGAGATGTCTCGAAAAAAGAAAAAGATAGATCTGACTTCAGCCTCGGATCCAAGAAAATAAAAATTATCAGAGCTGTTCTCCTCGGATCCGAAGAAATAAAAAATAACTGATCCGACTTCTTTGGATCAGATGCAATCATCCTCTGATCCCAGTTTAGCCAGTCCAGTCTGTCTCTTCACCTAGGACAAGGTATTTGCTCTCTCTGGATCCAGTATCCTCCCCTTTTTTGGAAAGATCGAAATTCCCTTCACTCCTGTCGACTAATTCTTCCAGAAGTCTTACTGAAGAAGATGTGGAAAGAGTGGTAAGAAAAATTCTCTTGGCACAGGTACAGATGGGTGTCTCTTTGGTTCCTACCCCTCTGGGTCAGGAGGTCCATTCCAGTACTACACCCCCTTTGCAATTTCCTCCTCTGAATCCGTTGGTGGTTTTGGAGTCCTTGGATCCTAGCCATCTGGATCCTTCTACCTTAGATCTGAAGCTCACTCTGAGCATTCTGACTTTGTTGGATCTAGAGAGCTCTTGGAGCTGAAGCTTCCATGTTGGCTCCTAGGTGTTGCAGACAGCTCTGAGATTTTCAGAGCTGTCCCTGTGCCTTGGGGCATCGGCATTGGATAACTCATCTTCGCCTTCCAGCTTGAGGTTGTTCTCCTCCAAGTGGGGGGGACCGAGATCCAGTAGCTTGCCTTCTCAGACTTGGGGCCTTCTCCTTCTCTGGGTTGATCTGCCTTCAGGGCTACGAAGAGAGTTGTCTTTGCTTTGACAGAACAGATGGATTTACCCCTTCAGATCCTAGATCACTAACCCTGATGTTCTCCTGGAGGCCTTTGGTACTGGACTCTCTACCTTCTGAGTTATTCTACCTGCTGATGAGCTCATCGACTTGATGTCACAGTGGGCGTGGAAGGATCCAGACACCATAGAACCCATTCCTTGGTGACCAGACAGGATAGTGGCACCACCCGTAGTCTGGCAGTTCTGGAGTAACTGTTGATGCCATGGTCATTGCGGCAGCCATCAAGATGGAACTAGCTGAATAAAGTTCCACTGTCAATCCCCCAACAGGTTGTCACAGGTGATGGACAGGTTTGGGAATTGTGCATATGGCTCTTCCAACTTTGCTCTGAGGTATCTCATCTACTTGACACATTTTACAAGATTACAGAAGGATTTGATTAAGGAGGTTTCAAATACCCTCTCGGGTGTTGTTTCTGAGCAAGGTCAAGCCTCTGTAACTTCCCAGCTGACTACCCTTCAGTCCATATCCAATTCATCCATGAGGTTGACCTCAAATATAGCAGAGGGAACCTCAAGGTCAGCAGGTTCAGGCATTTCCATAAGGAGACATGCCTAGATGCACCTTTGTGAGTTTGCTGAGCCCTTCCAGTCCTCTTTCATCAATGCTCCCTTTGATGTAACATCTTTATTTGTCCCCAAGGTAAAGGACACTCTCTGCAGGTGTGAGAAGGATGGAAAGACCCTGTCTGCCATGGGCGTGCGTTTTTTGACCCCTCAATGAACCTTTCCCAGGAATCAGTGAGGTGGTCAGAAAATGTGTTTCAAAAATTCTCAAGGTCCTTTCGATGGCACACATGGAGGAGGTTCCCACAGAGGCAGAGGAGAGAACTCTAATGCATGTCGCCACCCACATGGTAGAAATGGCTAGCAGACTCAGGGTTCCAGAGTTTCATTCTTTGACCAGCTCTACCAGCACTCCTGAAAGGAGGCCCAATTGTCCACCTCTGTAGGCAGTCAGGGGATGATTATCCCTGCACCAGAGAACCTGGCTAGAGATAACAAAAGATACTTGGGTGCAGAGGATTATTTCCAGAGGATATATAATACTCTTTTCCCTTCCACCTACAATCTCAAGAAAAATCCCTGATGTTCCACCTAGTCGGAGGAAATAAACAGCGATTTAAATACAAAAGCTGCTAGAGAAAGGAGTCATCCAAGAGGTCCTGCTAGACCAGATAGAATCTGGAACTTACTCAAGGCTTTATAGTGCCAAAGAAGACAGGGGACTGGAGACCAATTGCAGATATCACCAAACTAAACAAGACAGTTCAAAGAACCAAGTTTTGGATGGTCACAGTGCAGTCCATTCTCCCTTTTTTGGGCAAGGATGACTGTATGTGCTCAATAGACCTTCAGGATGTGTACTATCATATAAAGATGAACAGATGCTCCAGAAGGTATTTATGCTTCTGGCTGGAAGCCAGTCATTACCAGTTCAGAGTACTGCCCTTTGGACTCCCCACAACCTCCAGGTTGTTTACCAAATGCATGGCAGTAGAAACAGCTCATCTCAGCCTGCATGGATTCCGAGTGTTTCCATACTTAGATCACTGGCTCATATCTGCTCTGACCAGGCATGAACTCATATTGGCAAAGAACCAGGTTCTCCAGACTTGTTCTGTTCTGGGGATAACCATAAACTATGAAAAATCTCATCTACAGCCTACACAGAGCATTGAGTTTATAGGAGCAATTCTCAATACAAAAACTACCATTGCATCCCTGCCACTATTGAGAGTCCAAACATTAAGGTCACAAGTCCAGAAGATAATCTGCAACATCAGGATTTCAGCCCATCTGGTCTTTCAAGCTCTAGGATCAGTGGTGGCAGCAGTAACATTAGTGCCACTAGCCAGATTTTACATGAGAATTCTTCAATGGATGCTAGCCACACAATGGTCAATTCTTTATCAGTCTATGTCTTACCAGATAAGAATCACTCAGACATGTTGAGAGACATCTGGAGTGGTGGATCCATTCAGATCAAATTCTTCTAGGCTATCCATTCTGTCCCCCCAACCCAAGGCCATAGTGACCATGGACATTGCAAATTAGATGTGGTCTCCAGAGGAAGGTCATCTTTTGGTTCTGTGGTGCTCAGGAATATCCTTCCTTGAGTTCGCCGTGGAAATTAGGTAGCTGGGGCTCTGTCCCATCAGTTGAGGATAGAATGAAAATTGACAACATCAGATAAAGAAGTTATGTACTCACCATAATGTTCCGTCTTTGTTGTCCATTTGCATTCTTCCTCAACTCCCCTCCCAGCAACCCCCCATTCTTTAAAACATCTGGAAGAATGAGTATTTACAGGATAAGTGTGTCCTAACCTTTTACTAAGGCAGCAAACAAGGTAATTGGGGTTGGTGCATTGTGGGTAAGGCAGAAGCTCAAGAGTTCTAGGTTGCCATGAGTCAGATTGGAACCCTTTTGTTGAGGAAGAATGAAAATGAAGAACACAGATGGAATGTTATGGTGAGTACATAACTTCTTTTTAATGTCCTGAGAGGGACACAGTGCACTAAGCAGTTAAATAAGAAAGGAGGTAACTCAAGCTTTATCAGTCTAAGTGGAGAGAGACTAATATTAATAGAGCAAAATAGATTGAATGGGGGGACATTTACTATATAGAAAATAACAGAAAGCAGTAATGCAACACAAATTACAAGAAAGCAATATAACTAAAAACAAAGTAACCTTTCCTTCACAGCCGTCTATAGCAGAGTCTGGGTGAGATTTTCCAGTAAATCCTTGAAATGTTTTATTTTACCCCTTAAATACAAGGTTTAGTTCCAAGCTCTTCCTTCAGTTCACTGGTCATTAACCCATATGTGACCTGTTCTAACGTCTTTGTGACTTACAAAACACTCAGCTGTAGTTTCTTTCCTAGTTGAAATATGTAATAGAAAAACAAAATACAATGAAAACACTGTACAATGAAAATGCACCATGGTATCCAAAATAGAAGCAAGCAATAGAGCAATACAAGTTACAAGAAAGCAATATAAGGAAAAACAAATTAACTTTTCCTTCACAGCAGTCTGTAGCAGAGTCTGTGTGAGATTTTTCCAGTTACAGTATTAGAAACCCAAAAGACATGGAGGAATTAAACAGAATAGGGAATTTAGATGGCCAGGTTGAACATTAGATTTTCCTCGTGTTTCACTGTTGCAGTCATCACTTGTGGGTTATCCCTGCTGGGTAGCCCTCGTTCAGCCCGAATACCAGAGTCAAGCTTTTCCCCCTGCACTGGCTGCTGTCACCTATGGACTGACATCAGGCCATCAGTGGTATAAAGGGGAGCAGCCGGTGCCATTAATGTCTTTCAGTTTACATGTGTGCTGGTCAGTCGCTGCCAGAGTGGAAGTTGAATCTGAAAACGACTAAAGCTCCTCCTAAATCTATCAGAACACATTCCAGTAGGGCAGCCTCTACTTCCACTGCCTTCCTTAGGGAAGTACCCACCAGGGACATCCTGGAAGCTGCTACTTGGACCTCGGTCCACACCTTCACCAAACACTACCACCTGCCTCTGTTCTCCAGTATGCATTATTTAAACCTTGTATGTTTTTTATTAATTTGTCTGATGAAGTTTATATTTTAATAAATGAAAGCGTTCACATGGATTTTTTACAATTAAAACTTTTTAAATTTTAAACCCAAGCCTTTTTTTCATTTGCTGTGTGGTTTTAAGGCACCAATCTCTACCTAACATAGTACAGTTGTGTACACTTACCATAAATGTAGATGTTTGAGTGTATTCACTGGTGCAGTCCTATTTTCCCTTCCATCTTACCCCTTAATCTTATCCTTTTTGGAGATTAACTGTCATTCTTGTGGCCTTGGGCCACCAGGGGCTCTTTAAAACATTTCCTTCAGGGGGCTCCTACAGGTTAGAACAAGAAAAACTGATGTAATGGCACCGGCTGCTCTCCTTTATACCACTGATGACCTGATGTCAGTCCACAGGCAACAGCAGCTGGCACAGGAGAAAAGCTTGACTCTGGTATTCAGGCCGACCGAGGGCTATCCAGCAAGGATAACCCACAAGTGATGACTGCAACAGTGAATACACTTGAACATCTACATTTATGGTAAGTGTACACAAATGTACTTTATGTCACTGATATTTAGAACTTTACTTGGATTTCAACAGAAATTAATGTTCAGATGTCCCATAGAGACAAACTATGGTATCACTATTGAAAAAAATAACTACAGGCTCTTAAATTGTTGAAAGAAGTGTGGGAGTGCACTAAAGCTATGCTAATAAACAACCAACTGCAATACTTTACTGCTACAAAAGGAATAACAAGTCTCAGTTGGTTCTTGTGAGGGTTTCAGCATATAGTACCTGTTATACCGTAGAAGAAGAAAACAGCCTAGTCCTTTTTCTGCTCAGAGTTTTGCTGAAGTACACCTAATGCCACAATTTCCTATAGCTGTTTACTTCAACACTCCAATTTTAACTCCCCTCTCACTGTTCAAATTGTCTGAGGTAGCCTTATCAAAAACTTTTGGTGAAGGTTAAACCCTACAAAGTGTCTGCTTAGTGCCTACCACCCAAGTTTCTAAATGTGGGTGCTCCATGTTGAGATGTTGGCACTCGAAATGCCAGTTGCTGACAAGATGAAAAAAAAAGACCGAAAACACAAGAAAGCAAATCTCAAAATCACTTTTCTCCTTAAAACTTCTTTTTGCTCATGGGGAGGGGAAGGGTGGATACCAACTCTAAGATCTCCATACCTTGGCGAAAAGGGAATATTCCAAGAAGTGTCATCTCTGACTTAGTATCTGTAAGTCTGTTCTTTCGACCATTTAGTCTCTGCATTTCATTTCAAATTGTTACCACTCCATCCTTCTTACACTCCATCACTGTTCTGATAAGACTCTGTATTCTGGAAAAAAAAAATCCCCAACTTGTGGAAATTAAGTGTAATAATCTGTATTTATGACAGTGGTAATTGAGCTGCAGTTAGTGAATGTCATTCTGTTGCCCTTCTTTGCCTTGTTTCTAAAATATTAGAAAAAATGGATATACTCCCAGGTTTATTAGTCCATCAGCACTCAAAACTTAGTGTTTGATTTTTTGTGTGGATTACTTTCTTTTCATGGAACTAACACAGCTGTCTATATTTTTTATTTGCTTCCCATGTATCTTACCCAGTGGCTCCTCTACTATCACCCATTTAGCCTGTTCATTCCGAGAATGGGAGCCTGGTATACCTGGGCTATGTGAGACCCATTGTGATGCCCCAGCACTGGCCCAGTAATCAAGGAGCCTCAGTCCTCAACACTGGCAACAGTGGGGGACATACACAATGGGAGGATGACAAGTATACACACACAGTAAAGTGCAATCTCCCTTAAGAGCACACAGAGAAAACAGTCAGTCTGGGGTTGGTTTCTCCCTTTTTCTCCAGATCCCCAATAAGACCCTCCACTGGCACAGCTATAGGGTTTAGATCTCAGCTGAGTGACCAAGCCAAGACCTCCAGCACCCTCTCTGTCCAACCAGTGCTTTGTTTCCCTGCCTAAGTAGCTGACACACACACACACACACACACACACACACACACACACACACACACACTTTGAGGTTTGAATTATGCACAAATACGCACACACACCTGGGAAAGGCTGGCAGAGGTTTACTAGCTATGCCCCCTTCTGCCAAGACTGTAGGGTAGTTTCCACCACCACTAGCCACTGCATATCAGCTACTTTAAGGCCCTTAGCAAAGGGTAGCCAATCATACTGCATAATGTTACTATTAATCCAAATGGTAGTTTGACCAAGAGCCAGGCTATTAGGAGTGGCTTGTACAGTGTCACCAGATAGATATGCAAGTACTTTAAGAGCTTAAATATCTCTAAATAGACCAGCCACAATTGAAAGGTTTAAATATATTTAATAATAAATAATAAAAAAACAAGACAATATTAAATATGTATGTACAGTGATATCAAAGTTCAAAATCCCAGGAAATATTTAACACAACATTGCAGCATAGTCTCAAATAAATACAAAAAACATCTACACTAATTTTTCCTATATTCCTTACTGAATCTAAAAAGATTAATGTACCCTAGTAACTTAGCAAGTGCAGAGGTAGTGAGTGGATGTTTTTAGGTCAAAGACCAAATACAAAATGCTCAGTCACTCTCTCTCTCTCTCTCTCTCTCTCTCTCTCTCAGAGAGCTCTTAAATTAATATTTCAAATATTACTGTTGGGATACTTGCAGCATACATCACTTTTTGTCACCTGATGTCAGTTCCCAAGCTAAACCCCCATTGTTAGAAACTAACAGAATTTAGCATCTCTTTGTGACATCCTCCTCCCTGAAAACTCAAGCTAGTTTTTTAAGGGACCCTTGAGAAACATTGATTGAGAGGGTTGACTATTTGGGGATACCTTCCCCATTCCCTGTCTTGAAATTCCAGCCACCTTGGCATTGCTGACCCCAGTATAGTGCTGCATTGTCCTATCGTATGCCTGCAACACTAGGCTCCACCATTGTAATTTGGGATTTTCATGGCTGGCTCCCTGTAGCCATAGATCCCCCTTGGAATCCTCCTGCCTCCTACTGCCAGTATTTAACACAAGGGCCTGCCTATCATGGTAAGGTTTTGTCATGTTAACATGGTACAGTTTGTGCCCCTGCCTCATTCCTAGCAGTTCTACTATGTAGTTAACATCACTGACCTTCCTTAAACCTTGAAGGGTCCCTCCCAAGCTAGCTGCAGCTTGTTGTGTCTAACAGGAATGAAAGCCATTACCTGCTGCCCTACAGCATACTCTCTAGCTTGAGCATTCCTGTCATAGGAGACCTTTTTCTGCTGTTGGGCTACTGCCAGGTTCTCTCGGGACAAGGCCATGAGTTCTCTGAGCTTTGTCCTGAGGTTTAGGACACATGCCACAACAGACTCCTTGTGGGATTCACACTCACCCACCCACTCATCATAAATCAAATCTAGAGTTCCCTCACCCTATGCCCATACAGCAACCCAAAGGGTGAAAAATCTGTAGCTTCCTGGGGAACCTCTCTGTAAGCAAACAACAGATGGGGCAAATATTTGTCCCACACCCTCTTGAGCTGGACAGCAAATGCCAGTAGCATTGTCGTGAGTCTAGAGTTTAACCTGTCAACAAGACCATTAGTCTGGGAATGGTAGCGGGTGGTCTTTAGGTGCTTCACCCCACTGTACTTCAGCAGACAAGCCAGCAAGTCTGATGTGAAATTGGAACCTCTGTCAGTCAGTATTTCTTTTGGGAAACCTACCCTGCTGAAAATCTCTAACAAAGCATTTGCCACCTTTTCTGCTTCAATGGAGGACAGGACCACGGCCTCGGGGTATCTGGTTGCATAATCTATTACTACTAGGATATACTTTTTCCCTATGGAAGTTGGGGTACTCAGAGGCCCTACAATCTCCATAGCTACCCTCTGAAATGGCTCCTGAATCACAGGCAAGGGCATCAACGGAGCTTTCACCTTGTTTCCTGCCTTTCCTACCTTTTGGCACTGCTTACAGGTCCTGCAGTGTCCTGTTACATCTCTGGAAATCCCAGGCCAATAGAAGTTCTGCATAATATGTCTCTTTGTACGTTTTATGCCCATATGTCCTGCAAAGGGAATATTATGGGCTATGGCTAGAAGTGCCCAACAGTAGTCACTAGGCACTACCAACTGCTGTATTCTATCACCCTCTAGCCCTCCTTCAGGGGTCCACTCGCTATACAGTAACCCTTTGTCCTAGTATACAGATTTCCCTTTCCCTTGAGAATCAGGTGTCTCACTGGCTACCTCCCTCGGGCCTTGTAATGTAGGGTCTAAGAGCTGAGCCTGTTTCAACTCTGTCTTGGTAACCCTTCCCAGCTCCCCTTCCACAGGCAGTCTGGTATCCTCTGACAGCGGTACCTCCTTATCAGCCTGGGTGCTACTACTCACCTCTGCCCTTGCAGTCACTCTGTCCAACAGAAAATCAGTACCCACAAGCAGCTCTGGCTCACCTCTACAGAGTAGCTCCCTTTCTGAAATAATCGCCTCATTAGTTCTGGCTGCAGTTGTGCGGTCTGTCTGCCCCCCCCCCTCCAGGCTACCAGACCCACATGCTTGTCTCCAAGCCTGACTGTGTGTGACTGCATGCAAACAAGGTACTGCATTATCAAAATCATTTCCTATCAGAACATCTGCAGGGATATCCTCAAACACACCTGTTTGCTTGCTTGCTTTTCCACCCTCCCAGTCGAGGTGAACCCTAACCAAAGGTATTTGGAATGGGGTCCCTCCTAAAGCTCTGACTTGAGTAGACTGCTCAAGCAAGTAGTGCTCCACAGTAATCATTGCAGGCTTCACAATGGTTAGGTCAGATGCTGTGTCTCTCTTAGCAATGGCCTGTTGCCCATTTACTAAGATAGGATATAACCTTTTGTAGTAGTTTGGTACCCTTGTTGTCTCAAGACATCTTATTGCTGGTATTCTGTCATTCCCATCTTTTGCTCCCCACCTTGCATCCGTGAACATCTATATGCTACATGCCCCCACTGGTTGCATTTAAAACATTTAACCCGTGTCATACATGCAGACAACAGTACAGATATACATACCAGATCGGCCGAGGCCCGGGTTAACAACGACCACTACCAATACTGTTGGCCAACAGGGTGCTGGCGGAAATTGGGCTACTGTTGGCCGAAGGAGGAGAAGAGGGGGAAAGCATGCCTGAAGGCAGGTAAAGGCTAGGACTGTGATAATGAGGGTCGGAACTTTGAATGTTGGCAGTATGACTGGTATAGGGAGAGAGCTAGCTGGTATGATGGACCGAAGGAAGGTTGGTATATTGTGTGTGCAAGAGACCAGATGGAAGGGGAGCGAGGCTAGGTGTATTGGAGGTGGTTTCAAATTGTTTTATCGTGGTGTGGATGGGAGGAGAAATGGCGTAGGCATTATCCTGAAGGAACAGTATGCTAAGAGTGTTTTGGAGGTGAAAAGAGTGTCAGATAGAGTGATGTTTATGAAGCTGGAAATTGATGGTGTAATGATGAATGTTGTTAGTGCATATGCTCCACAAGTTGGGTGTGCGATGGATGAGAAAGAAAAATTTTGGAGTGAGTTGGATGAAGTGGTGATGACTGTACCCAAGGGTGAGAGACTGGTGATTGGAGCAGATTTCAATGGGCATGTTGGTGAAGGGAACAAAGGGGATGAGGAAGTGATGGGTAGGTATGGTGTTAAGCAAAGGAATGCAGAAGGTCAGATAGTAGTAGATTTTGCGAAAAGGATGGACATGGCTGTGATGAATATGTATTTTAACAAGAGGGAGGAGCATAGTGTGACATACAAGAGTGGAGGAAGATGCACACAGGTGGATTATATCTTATGTCGAAGGGTCAGTCTGAAGGAGATTGGAGACTGCAAAGTGGTGGCAGGGGAAAGTGTAGTTATGCAGCATAAGATGGTGGTTTGTAGGATGACATTGGTGATCAAGAAGAGGAGGATGAGTGTGAGAGTAGCACCAAGGATCAAATGGTGGAAATTGAAAAAGGGTAATTGTGAGGTGATGTTCAGGGAAGAGTTAAGACAGGCACTGGGTGGCAGTGAAGAGTTACCGAATAGCTGGGTAACTACAGCAGAGCTAGTAAGAGAGATGGCTAGAAAGGTGTTTGGTGTAGCATCTGGAAAGAGGAAGGAGGACAAGGAGACCTGGTTGTGGAATGAAGAAGTACAGGAGAGTATACAGAGAAAGAGGTTGGCGAAGAAGAAGTGGGATTGTCAGAGAGATGAAGAAAGTAGACAAGAGTATAAGGAGATGAGGTGCATGGCAAAGAGAGAGATGGCGAAGGCTAAGGATAAGGCGTATGAAGAGTTGCATAAGGTTGGACACTAAGGAGGGAGAAAAGGACCTGTACTGATTGGCTAGACAGGGGGACTGAGGTAGTAAAGATGTGCAGCAGGTAAGGGTGATAAAGGATAATGAGGGAAACATACTCACAAGCGAGGAGAGTGTGTTGAGCAGATGGAAAGAGTACTTTGAGGGGCTGACGAATGAAGAGGATGAGAGGGAGAGAAGGTTGGATGATGTGCGGATAGTGAATCATGAAGTGCAGTGGATTAGCAAAGAGGAAGTAAGGATAGCTATGAAGAGGATGAAAAATGGAAAGGCTGTTGGTCCAGATGACATACCTGTGGAAGCATGGAGGTGTTTAGGTGAAATGGCAGTGGAGTTTTTAACTAGATTATTTAATGAAATCTTGGAAAGTGAGAGGATGCCTGAGTAATGGAGAAAAAGTGTTTTGGTACCGATTTTTAAGAATAAGGGTGATGTGTAGAGCTGTAGTAACTACAGAGGGATTAAATTGATCAGTCACAGCATGAAGTTATGGGAAAGAGTAGTGGAAGCTAGGTTAAGAAGGGAGGTGATGATTAGTGATCAGCAGTATGGTTTCATGCCAGGAAAGAGCACAGCAAATGCGATGTTTGCTCTGAGAGTGTTGATGGAAAAGTACAGAGAAGGTCAGAAGGAGTTGCATTGTGTCTTTGTGGATTTAGAGAAAGCATATGACAGGGTACCTAGAGAGGTGTTGTGGTATTGTATGAGGAAGTCAGGAGTGTCAGAGTAGTATGTAAGAGTGGTACAGGATATGTACGAGAGTAATGTGACAGCGGTGAGGTATGTGGTGGGAGTGATGGATGCGTTTAAGGTGGAGGTGGGATTACATCAAGGATCAGCTCTGAGCCCTTTCTTATTTGCAATGGTGATGGACAGATTGACAGACGAGATCAGACAGGAGTCCCCGTGGACTATGATGTTTACAGATGACATTGTGATTTGTAGTGAGAGTAGGGAACAGGTGGAGGAGACCCTGGAGAGGTGGAGATATGCTCTAGAGGGATGAGGAATGAAGGTCTGCAGGACTAAGACAGAATATATGTGTGTGAATGAGGGGGAGGATAGAGGAATGGTGAGGATGTAGGGAGTAGAGGTGGCGAAAGTGGATGAGTTTAAATACTTGGGATCAGCAGTTCAGAGTAATGGTGAGTGTAGAAGAGAGGTGAAGAAGAGAGTACAGCCAGGATGGAGTGGGTGGAGAAGAGTATCAGGAGTGATTTGTGAAAGACGAGTACCAGTAAGAGTGAAAGGGAAGGTCTACAAGAGGGTAGTGAGACCAGCTATGTTATATGGGTTGGAGACAGTGGCATTGACAAAAAGGCAGGAGTCAGAGCTTGACGTGGCAGAGTTGAAGATGTTAAGATTTGCACTGGGTGTGACGAGGATGGGCAGGATTAGGAATAAGTATATTAGCGGGTCAGCCCAGGTTGGAAGGTTTGGAGACAAAGCCAGAGAGGCAAGATTACGTTGGTTTGGACATGTGCTGAGGAGGGATGCAGAGTATATTGGGGAAAAGATGCTAAGGATGAAGCTGCCAGGTAACAGGAAAAGAGGAAGGCCTAAGATGAGGTTTATGGTGGTGAGAGAGGACATGCAGGTGGTTGGTGTGACAGAGCAAGATGCAGAGGACAGGAAGAAATGGAAACAGTTGATCTGCTGTGGCGACCCCTAACGGGAGCAGCCGAAAGAAGAAGAAGAAGAACCCGTGGTCCTGGACATGTACCTGGACTAGTGGCTTCCCCTGCTACTGGCGGACTCTGTTGGGGCAGTCTAGGCTGCCCACCACGGGATCCCTTAGACCCATGAGCAGCACTTGGTATCCATTTCCTGTGTAGTGATGCCCTGCTTGCTATGTATAGGTCTCCCTTTCTCCCCAACTCCTCTGCTGTGTTACATTCTGTATCTGCTAACCAGATTCTGATGTCCTCAGGCAAAGTGCTATGGGCTTGTTCCCTCACCAAAATGTCTGCCAGCCATAAAAAAGTGGTGACCTGACATCCACTCACCCATCTGTGAAAATAAGTGCTTAGTTCAGTAACATATTCACACACACTTTCATCTGCCTTGTGTCTGTGCTCATGAAACTTTTTCCAGTAAGCTTCAGGTGTTAACTTAAAACACTCTAAAATACAATTGTTAACAGTATTAAAATTTAAGCAATCAGTATCAGACAATTTAGAAACAGCAGTTACAGCTCCGTATCCAAAGCTCTTGATCAACATTATACTGTTTACATACCCTTTCAAACATATGAATGAAACTATCAGAATTATCCCCATCTGTGAGTTGTGGAAGAAATTTACTGACCTTTGTTGCTTGTGGGATTTGGTTATTCCCTTCCCCATAACCTCCATGACCCTGGCGAAGAGTCAGCATCTTCTTTTCGTGTTGCCTCTGCCTCTCATTCTCCTCAGCTTCCAGACATCACAGTTTCTCATTTTCCTCAGCCTCTAGACATCTCAGCTTCTCATTCTGTTGGCCTCCAGGCATCTCAGTCTCTCTGCTGATTCTGTTTCCAAACATTTGGGCTCCAGTTTAAGTCTCTTTAACTCCAGATGGATTTTTATGTCCTATGTGGAAAGGTTGAACTGTCCATTTGCTGAGAGTTGTACATCTCCAAAGCCAGTCTGATTGTTCTCCTGGTTGCTGTGATGCAACTGTGCCCAAGGCTTGAGTCATTTCTGCATTAGGTTGGCATGCACCCGTCCTTTAGCCTGCACATCTTAGCCAACTGTCTCCTTGTCAGCTTGCCATACGCCTCTGCTGACATGCTTGCTTGCTGTCCCTGACTAACTAAGCCAACAAAAAAATAAAACAATTGTGATATGAAACCCTGAATGTTCACTCTGTGGCTAATTGAGAGTGCAAACACCTTCCTTAGTGACCACTGTTTACAGGCTACAGGAATTCAGTATCCACACCACTGAATCCTAATATGTGGATATTCCACCACTACAAGCCAATCAATATGTGATGTGGATATCCCACCACTGCCATCAATAATATGTGATGCCCCAGCACTGGCCCAGTAATCAAGGAGCCTCAATCCTCACCACTGGCAACAGTGGGGGATGTACACACTGGGAAAATTACATGTACACACACAGTAAAGTGCAATTTCCCTTAAGAGCACACAGAGACCACAGTCAGTCTGGGGCTGGTTTCTCCCTCTTTCTCTAGATCCCCAATAAGACTTCCCACTGGCACAGCTATAGGGTTTAAATCTCAGCTGAGTGGCCAAACCAAGACCTCCAGCACCCTCTCTGTCCAATCAGTGCTTTGAGTCCCTGCCCAAGTTGCTGACAGATACACACTTTGAGGTTTGAGTCACACACACACACACACACACACACACACACACACACACACACACACACACACACAAACACAAACACACACACACCTGGGAAAGGCTGGCACAGCTTTACTAGCTATGCCCCTTCTGCCCAGACTATAAGGTAGTTTCCACCGACACCAGCCACTGATTATCAGCTACTTTAAGGCCCTTAGCAAAGGGTAGCCAATCCTACTGTGTACTGCTGATATACTTGCAGCATGACATCACTTTTTGTCTTCTAACTTCAGTTCCCAAGCTAAACCCCCATTGTTAGAAACTAACAGAATTTAGCATCTCCCTGTGAAACACATAGCCTTCAGATGTTTGCAGCTGCTAGGAGACATAAAACAATAAAACACTTACAACACAATGCAGAAGGCTCCCTGGTTTTAGACATCCTGTCTCCTTGCTGCATTGAAACTAACTTTTATAAAGCAATAATAAAACAATTTAATTTCAACTATTTTCTTGAAGTTTTGCAAGTTAACCCTTTGTGTTCTAGTTCCCACTGTTAAAACATATACATTTACACAGGTACAATAGTTTATATACATTTCTGTTCTTCTCTAGTAGGGTATATTGTGGACACATCCTTAAGCTTAGTACTTTACACACAATTCTGTATCAGCAGCTTGATATACATACACCATACAGTTCTAATGTAGTGGTAACAGAAGCAATTGCATCCTGCTGATATTCACAAATGACACATAGCCATTTACAAAATTCCAGATAGCTGGGCTGGCAGTATCTCCTGTCATTACATTTCTATATAAATCACATTAATATTTACAGTGACATATAATTATTTAAAAAATTCCAGATAGCTAGGCTGACAATGTGACACTTCTATTACCCACTGATTTTTGCCTGAAATCCCTCATCAACCCTCCATTCACCAGCAAGAGTTGACAGTAAGGAGTGGGCCGGCTAGTTACCGCCCTTGGGGTTGGTTTAGACTCTTCCCCGGGAGCACCCCCTTCACTCTCAGTGGCTTCTCTGAGTCCAAAGTCTGTATTCCCCAAAGAAAAGTATACCTTTGCACATCATTGCCTGTGCTACTCAGTTCAGTTGCAGTTGCTGTAGTATGGATTCAGCCGGCTCATAACTGAAAATAAATCTAGCATTCCTGCTGGATACCACCTGTTTGTTGTGCCAGGACTGCCTTCTATTCCCCATAAGATGGTTAAGTCAGCAGCAACTGTTGACTCCAATCCCTCCTGGCCACCTTCCACAGGCATCAGAGAGGCTAATCGAAATGTGGTCATCTTCAGTATAACCAGGGCTTTATCCTCCCATACCACAGAGCTGGGTTCCTAACACAGCTGTCCTTCTTATATCTTTGAACTTGAACATAGCATTGTTGCTGGCCTCAAATTGTAAAGGCATTTAGTGTCGTGAACCACTATCTTCTGAGCGAAATCTTTGCCTTTGGACTATCAACAGGCATACCCCCATGGTGATCAGCTGTCATGAATGCAGATCTTAAGATGTTAATTGGTAAAGTGCTGCTTCCATTTGTTAGCTCTGTGGCTTGATGCTTGGCCCAGTTCTATTTTCCATTTGGAAGCACTGTGGCTCTGCCTGCTTGTTCCAGTCTGCTGCTGACTCATTGTTGCTTTATCACTCTCTACTTTATCAAGTTGTACAATTAATGCCTTAGCATGGATTTAATTCTGTACAAGACAGATTGACTGACTTGAGTCTCAGGCCAAAACATCTTCAAAACAAAATACATGCTGTTTGTAAATATACCAGACTCTTCTTCACTTGCCTCTGACATGCTTATTACGTATGTGGATCACTGACTAATTGAAGTTCTAAATTGTGCAAAGCCACTTAGGGTCTTCATGGACAGAGCTGAGTTCTGACCTCCATATCAAGTCTGTCACTACAAAAATCAGTCAAAGACTTGACTTGCTATACTGGAACATGCCTTTTGTGGCCAAGTAACAAAACAGTTAGGTCCTTTGCTTTCTTACTTTACAGCCCGTTGTGTGAATCCCATATGAGCTAACCTTCTCACAATCACAATACATAAACTGAATCTAGCATGTAGTAGAACTGTGCACTTTGCTGTCCTTCCATCACAGGAGCACAAAAACAGTTTTGTCAGACACCATGTCATTTGGAAATAATAGGCTTGACTTGGTTTTCAAACCTGGTATTGTCCTGTGCAGAAATGTCTCCGACACCCCCCATGCAAGGAAGTTTGCATGTTTACCACTAAACTTAGGTATTTCAGAGGTTGCTGCATCTTAAGGGAAAGGCAAATCTGATTGCAGGGACTTTATTCAGGGAAGGTATATTTCAATCATGTGCAAGACTTGGTTGTTGTGATTTTATCAGTTTTGGTACAGGTATGCCTTCATGTTTTCATGATTATGAAGTCTTCTGCAAATTTACATGATTAAAATCATCTAATTTTCTGAAACTTACCCAGCTAGCAGTGGCCCACATACCATATTGTTCAACAAGAAGTGCCCAGCCTTATCTAAGATAAGCCTGGTGTAACTCCTCAAAGCCACTTCCCTCTAAGGTACTTCACTTGTACAAGTCTAACCATCTACCCAAAAGCAGAGTAACTTAACCTACAGAGTCTGTATAGCCAGAAATGAAATAAACTCTTTTAAACAAACAGGAACAGGCCTCAGAATAAGTACTGGGAACTGATTGTCATGTCTTCGCTAGTTAATGTTCACTTTTATGCGATCTAATCTCGAGCTTCCCTCTGTTTTACCAGTGTAAGGGTCTCTCTTTCCACTGAACTTCTGTGCCATCTTATATCAGCACTTTCCACCTCACTCCACTCATCTCTGACTTCTTCTGATTGCCTAATTACTCTGATGTTTCAGTTGTGTGCATTCATCTTCTTCCCATTCTCACCATCACTGCTCTTTCTACTATTATAATTGCTTGTAATTCCTTAGGCGTACTCTTTTCCTCCCCACCTGTCTTTCACCTCATTTTTCTGTCATACTGACTATCTCCATCATGCATACTTACAAGTCATAAGCCTTCATCTACTTCACTCCTGAATATCTTATTCTATATCAAACTTCAACCCTCCTATTCCACTGTTTTTCATGTCTCTACTGTCATCTCTCTTTTCCTGTGTAGATTATTCCACTTTCTTTATCCTTTGTGTCATCATCCCTTATTTTGCTAATATCAAGATCTTTGTAATTCATATGTTCTATTTTTGCTACCCTTCTTTCTTTCCCAGTCTTTTTGCCATACTCCTCACTTTATTTAAAATTATTTTCATTCCTCTAACTATTCTTTACATTAATTCTTTTGGATATTGATGTGAAGTTACCCATGCCTTGGCTTTCAGATTTCTGGTAGCAGCTAGCTACATCATGTTTGTAACTGATACCTTGTACTGTAATATGTATCCCTACTCAAATGTTACTGGGCATGCTTTGCATATTTACATTTTGGTTCTATTTAGTAATAAAAAGAGGGAAAAAAAGTTTATGGTCAATACATTTGCAATTTTTTGTGTATACCAACATTTTTAACTTGCATCTACCGGCACTGCACACTATGCATACTACATGACAGTGGTATTTTGGTTACATCTTATGTTATGATAATACAGTTTTTGTATTGAATATTGTATATGCAAATTTCTTCAGCTGCCTCTTACTTGCATTAACATATGTACCTGTTTTCTTGTCATAAGGGCACTTGCATGTTCCTATGTGCATGCTCATTTTTGTGTATGTAGAATTTGCATTTGTAATGTGAGTTTTTGTCAATAAATCTTGCATGTCTTGATTTTTTCTGTCCAGTAAACAAACAGACAAGCAAACAAGCAAATAAAATCTCTTCCTTCTAATTATTTGTTCTAAAAGTTGTGCTGAATATCGAAGCATTTGGCCCAAAGTGGTTGTGGCTTACTCTTAGTGCATTTGGTTGATAGAGGAGATATGGTGTACTGTCACATCATTTTATGTGCATGTTCTTAGTATATGATGCACCAAGTTTACCCTTGATACATTTGCATGTTCTTTATATGTTCTAGTTTCATGTGAGTATGTCTATATTCATTGGAAAAATATCCATACTTCACTATTATTCTTGCTTTTGCATAGATCATGTATATTATATAGTGTACCAAAAATCAAAGAACTATTAGTGCATTATAAATGTTTTATACATGAATTTCTTTGGCTCTTGCTTAATTATTTGTGACATATATAGATTCATAGGCTTGATTGCTGAAGTTTGCATTCTACTGGCATTCAATACGCTTGACTACTATAACCCATGTTGATATTTTCTACTCCCCATAAATAAACAAGCATTATTTTTGAAGGAAACTAATGACTGACTTGTTTTTATTATAATGTGAAGAACTTATTTTATTTTAGTAGGTGTCTTTTTCCATTAACTTGGAAGGTACTGTGTTATTTATCTCCTTTTTTCCTGTTTTGATATTTATTTTTACTGATATTCGCTCTTGCACTACCACATTCCAGAAATAAACTTCTGAATATAAATAGAATAAACGCTGTTATAAACTAGACAAAAATCATACTTAAGTAACTTATAGAAAGCAATACATAATGACAGTTCCTGAAGACTTAACAGTTTAGGGTTCCCATCCCTATGACATTTCTAATAAGGAATACTTTGAGTTTTGTTGAGGACTTTAAAGCACAGGCTGGATGACTGATGTATACAGTAGTACAGTAATTTCCCTGTAGTGATTGAACTTGCCCATAATTAAACACAAATTAGTCAAAGGTCAAATTGCTGTCTACCATTGTCACTTGATCTTTGTCAATGTTATTTGTCTTTTGTACTTGACTGTTTTGTAATCATAATTTATTTCCTTTTAGCCAAGTTTCATAATGCTCCATTTGTTGGCATAAAAAATTGAGGGTATTGCTACTGTATGAGGTATGCATTTTTGTAGACTATGTTGAGGGCTCTGACTTTTATCTAAGTAATTAAGGTACTCAGTTTGTAGTTATCAGAATATCTGGTTATCTGTAACCCATTTATAACATTTATATTTTGGAACAATAATGTAAAACGAAGGGGTCTCAATAAAGATTCCTGTAAGTCACCACTGGTGTCCCCATCAGGACAAATAGCCTGTGGTATCCTTTTGGTTATCCAGTACTTTGCTTGCTGAACTGCAAATGGATTGACATTTAATGCATTTATTTTCCTTTAGTTATTCTCTTATGCCAAATAGTGATTAATTCTTAAATCATTTGAAAATAAGTAGCATCCACAATCAGTCCTTTGTTAAGGCCTGTTTTATACTTTTTATTGAATGCCATGTCATTCAAATGGAACATTTTCTCTTTATGTTTAAAAGAAGTAGGTTTTTTGTATCATTCTGGTTAAGTTTTGTTATGACCATTTCCATAAATTTGTTCTGATTTGATATGATCTTTTCTTTGTGAAATGGCACCATTGCAGCTTGATATCCACATACTACCATTATGTTTTAACATGAATGATGGGGGGTTTATTACTTATATATTTCATTGTATTGCCTAGGTTAGTATCACTAGGTTTGTGGCCTATTTTTGTGGGAGGCCCGATAAGATTTCCTTGATTCTGTGTAGTAGACCACCAGGTATTTTTTCTAGTCCTAGTGAAGCAGTTTTTAATTTTATCAGTGGCAGCACTTAGCATATCTGTAATTATACATCAGCATAACTTCTGTCTCTATTCTTCTGATATATATGTTTGCGTATTGTGAAGTTTGAAGAAAATGTATGTTTTCTGTACATCTGTGTAAGCATGTTTTTTGGCCTGGAGTTGGGTGATCATTTTATTTATTGATAACATACTACCTTCAGAGTTTCTCCTTATTAATTTTTACTTATTTAAATAATATTTTATTATTGCTTTTTAATATTTGAGATCCAGTTGAGTTCATAGTTAGTTGTAAAACATTTGGTAAAACAAATTGCTTCTCATATTTATTTAATTTAGATATGTTTATATGACAATGGTTATTTTTAAATAGTTTGACACAGTTGTCATAATGGTTAAGGTCTTCTCCTCCCATGCACAAGGAACAAATTTCAAGCTTGACTTCCAGCCAATGCCAGTGTGGATATTGTAAGTTCTTCCTGTGCCTGTCTAGGGTTTCTCCCACTTCACAAAAACATTCTGCAACTAAAGTGATATCATTTTGTATATTTTCATTTATATAAATGTAAAATTGCCTTTGTCATATGTGTAAATTTAATAAAGATTTTTGGGGAAAAAAAGAATGGAGTTGTGCAACAGCAATGACTCCAGATGGTGTCTAATCTAGGAAGAATATATAGACAAAATGCTTTAGAGATTGACTATGGTACACATCCACTAGATAGGAGAATGTGTCTCACAGACTGTGAGTCATGTCAGGGCTAGCCACTCAGTGGTATGACCCTAGGTAATTGGGCCACATTGACTAATGTTGCCAAAAAATGCACATGGGTATTTGATAGTGATGAGTGTGCTGAAGCCTACACTGACCTACCCCAGTGTGTGTGTGTGTGTGTGTTTTTTTTTCGTTTTTAGGGTAGGGAACATGAACTCGGGGTTCTTGGCAGCTTGGTTTAGATGTTGGCTTATGCGGGGCCTAACACAACCTTTCAACCAAGGAAAGGCCCCCATTCCATGTCGGTCGTCACATAGGCGCTTTAGAGGAGAGAATCGAGCGAAGCTACTCTACCTGAAGGCGACAAAAGCTAGCACCACCACCACCGCAGTACACTGACTCTGCTAAAGGTGTGTTGAGTCTGGCTGCTGCTATTTGCCAGTGTATACATGTCATAAAGTCCAGCGGCCCTGAGTCAACAAGCTACTGGATGGTTGGTGTCCATTTGTCCAGCTTGGGTTACCAGGGATAGCTCTGTTGGGTGAAAGCTGGACATAAAACCAGTCACCTTACAAAAGATGAATTAAGAATTGCTACACTCAGTATAGGTTCACTGACAGGACACAGCTTGGACTTGGATGACATGATGGTAAACATGAGGCTGCACATCCTATGTATCCAGGAGACCATATACAAATTCAGGGCAGCAAAGCAACTTGGCTTGGAATCCAGAGTTTGTTGCTCATGGGGAAGACAGACTAGAAATGGTGTGGGAAATGCGGTTAGTGAAAGGCTTCAGAAGAGATTTAGAGATGTCATCAGAATTAGTAATAGAGCCATGGAAATCAGACTTCAGTGTAAGAACAGGACAGTATTTATAATCTCAGCATATTCCACAAGGTAAAGTTGTGATAGTCAGAAAAAGATAGCATTCAGGCAGCAGTTGCAAAATCTACTAAATAAATCAGGACAACATGAGTTGTTGTTGATAATGGAGGTCCTGAATGCAAATATCAGGATAGACAGAACAGGTTATGAGGACTGTCTTGGTCCAAATGGGTGGGGCAACAGGAATAAAGAAGGAGAGGCCATTATAGAATTCTCCGGCAAATGGCTTGATGTTGGCCAACACAAATCAGTAAGAGAGACTGTCTCAAGATACTATACAAGTGTTTCCAACATGCTACTCTGGTGGGCTTTCTCTTAGTAGGGAAAGGCATGGGGAAGATTGCAAAGTCATTCCCAGTAAAACACTCAGCCCACAACATAAACCTCTGGTGGTCACAGTCAGCTGCTAACAGTGCTCAAAGAAGGCTCTAAAGTCAACAGAGACTAAACTGTCTTCTAGATGCTGACTGGAGAGAAAGCACAAGAGTTCAAGGAAATACTTGCAGCTCTAGGACCTCTGGAGAAAAAGGAACTAAGTGGAATGGAAGAAAAATAGCACTGCCTAAAATTAACATGTGTGAGGACTACAGGACAGATATGCAGCCGAGCCAGGTATGGAAATAAGGTACATAATAAGGAAAGCTGGTAGCAGAATGTGGAAGTCCAGGAAGTCATCAAAAGAAAGAAGGAGAGCAGGAAAATTGTGAGATAGAATATATGGACCACACAAAACAGAAATTCTGGCTGTCTAACAAAGAGGCTAATAAAGCAGTTGCAATAGCAAAGAGCAAAGCATCAGAGACACTCTGAGAGCTTCTGGAAAGTGACTCAGCAGATGGTACAAAGGAACTCTTATCAGGTTGCAAGGCAAAGACAGAAATATAAAGAAGATAGTCATAAGGCAATCTTCATAAGGGACTCCTGGAAGGCTGTTTGCCAAAGCACTAGGGTGTTTCATAGGTTCATAGGTAGGTACTAGGCTATTGGCCCTAGGGCCTATACAAGCCTAGCCAAAAAGATGCCCTGGCTTTCGCCACCCAAAAAAAAAATTTTTCCTGTGCCCCTGTCGAGCAGAGCTACAGAAGTGATCCCCAGGGTGAATTTCCTATCTCCCATCCGATTATCAAGATTTTTCTTGAAGAGTGCTAATGAAGAGCTATGTTTGATATAGATAGGTAGTTTGTTCCAGAGTATGGGAAGTCTCTGGGACAGGAATCTATCCTTCCAGCATGTTCTGTTTATTGTGGTGACAAGGTTTACGTCCCTAGAGCATGTAGCTCGGAGGGTTTGGGATTTCTTTACGTGTAGCATGTCCAGCAGCTCTGGGTTTGACATAGCTTTGTATGTTAGGCAGAGATCGCCTATAAGTAGATGATATGCGACGGAGTAAAGCTGGAGTTTTTTGAGACGGTCTGCGTAGGGCATCTGTTTGAGGCCAGTAATCCTCTTTGTGAGGTATTTCTGCAGCCTTTCCAGTTGTTGTAGATGTCTTATGAGATACATACCAAAAGGGGCACTGTATTCTATAATGGATCTAATGAGTGATGAGTAGAGGGGAACAATTACCTCTTTTTTCCTAGATGAGAAACCTTTTGTGATGAGGTGTGCCACATAGAAGGATTTCCTGACTACTGTGGCAATGTGATTATCAAAGGAGAGACTACTGTCCACCTGTGTCCCAAGGAATCTTATCACACTTTCAGTGTTAAGTAGACTACTGCCTATGTGGTAGTACATGGGTACAGAGCTTTTACCAAAAGGGATGACAATGCACTTTTTGGCATTGAGCTTGAGGCCATGTCTCTGACACCAGGCATCTGTCTCAGTGAGGCCCTTTTGAAGGATGTCCACATCGTTAGGAGTTTCGATTATGGCTCCTAGTTTGTAGTCATCTGCGAACTTCGTTAGCCAAAGACCTTCTGTGTCAGCCTGTATGTCAGAGAAGTGGATACCAAACAGTAGAGGACCCAGGACTGAACCCTGTGGTACTCCACATGTCACTGGTCTGAAGTCGGATATGGAGTCTGCTACTTTTACAGTGTGGGTTCTGTCAGTGAGCCAGTTAGCAAACCATCTTGCGACATAGGGATTTATACCTAGTTTAGTGAGTTTATCTATAACTCCAGAGTGGGGGATGGTGTTGAAAACCTTGGCGAGATCTAGATAGGCTGTGTGAACCACCATACCCTCATCTACAGCTTTGGTGACCACTTCAAAGAAGTCTGTCAGGTTTAGGAAACATGATCTGCCTTTTACAAACCCGAACTGGGTGGGGTCCAGAGTTTGGAGATTACCAATGTCATTGTTTATAAGTTCCATAGCCTTGCAGACCAGGCTCATTAGGCTAATAGGGCAGTAGTTCCTGGGGTCCGTGGTGGCTCCCCCTTTGTGAAGTGGGATAACCGTCGCTGTGCACCATTCAGTGGGCACAAAGCCTGAGGTGAGGCTATGATTGAACATGGTACTTAGGTGGGGTGCCAGTTCATTCTGTAGATCGTGTAGAACGCAGCCTGGGATGTTGTCAGGTTCCATGGATGCTATGTTCTTGGCTTTGGAGAGTGTGGTTTTTACCTGTGCAGCCATGATTACAGGAACTTTGCATTCTTCCGGTATAGAGATGGGGCCTTTAGGAGGTGAGAGGGGGGAAAAGTTAGCACTGAACCTATCTGCCAGGATATTGGCAATATCAGTTGGCTCTGTATATTTAGTGCCATTGTGCTGTAACTCAGAGCAGATCTGAGTGTTGCCATTGAGATTCTTGACATAGCTATAGAATGCTTTGTGGTTGTCTTTAGAATCAGTGGTGATTTTGTTTTCGTAACTAGCTTTGGAGGATTTTATGAGGGATCTCAGCTTCTTACTGAGGCTGACCAGGGAGTTCCTCCAGTCATGGGATTTTACTCTTTTTTTGCAACAGTTTCTTTCTTCTGTTGTAGAGTTTGTTTATGGCAGGGGACCACCAGATTGGCTTCCTGTTTTTGGAGGATAGTATCTTGGTTCTGTTAGGGATTGCATGATCCATGCACTTGTGTAAGTGCGTATAAAGTGCATTTGTGTAGGATTCAGCAGTCGTACCTCTATTGTCCGTCTGCATAGGTGTCGTGACGTTTTCCACTTCTGTCTTAAGAAGCGTGAAGTTGGCTTTGGAGAAGTTTTTTATGATGGTTTTCCTAATGGGGGGTGGAGGCGGGATGTGGATTTCTAGGGTGTTTAGCTTCTGACCAACAAGGAATTGACCTCTGGCATGGAACACTGGTTGCCCATGTTGATAATGACCAGGTCTAGGATATTGCTGCCCCTGGTGGGGGTGTGGATAAGTTGATCCAAGGTGTTGGAATTTATGAATTCCAGAAAACGTTGAGTAGTTTTCCCAGTTAATGGTGGAGTAGTTGAAATCGCCCATTATTTGGGTATTAGGTTGTACCTTAATAATTTTCAGTGTATCAAGAAATGAGGAGTGGAAATCCTGGGGCATGGTGGGGGATCTCTGTACCAAGCTGCAATTTGGATTGTGTTCTTTCCCAGAGTTAGTTGCAGTTGGATAATCTCGGATGCATTATGCTGAGCAACTAGCCTGGAGGTGTGCATATTCTTAATAAATATGGTCAAGTGTTCTTTGCAATAAAAGAATATACTTTTATCCTGTGGCCAGTTGTGGATTCATTTTGTTTTGCTGCTTTTTGGTTGTGGTGGTATGCCAGCAACTACTGTCACCCCTGTCCACAGAACATCAAAGGCAGGGAGGAGGAGTACTTCCAACAGCTTCTGAATGAACAAAGCCTCACAAAAGCTGTACTTCCTCATGCTCATTCTTCCAGAAAAGTTTTTTTTTTTGTTATTTACTTATCTTTTTTTGACTGGGTTTCTCCCACTAGGCTAGTAGCTTCTTTTCAGGGGAGACACAAGGTGGTATTTGTACTAGGGGAAATTTGTCCAGGGCATCAGGGAACTTACCCTACTCTTTGGAGCTGCTAGATGGCACTGGAGGGCTCCTACAGCAGCAAGGAAGAGACCTAAGGGAAGCAGCAACATGCATGAGGAGGAGGAGAGAAAATCTATGGAGAATTTGGGTTTGAAAAGTGAGAATTTGGAGAAAAATGTGTTCGGTATGGAGATTCAGTATACAAATAAAGATTCATGTGTGGTGGATGTTAAAAATGAGCAGCCATTTAGCTGTCTCCATGGAGAAGGAAGTAAGTCTGTTGAAGTGGTGCAAATGACAGAATTGGCATCAGGAAGGTTTGCAGATGATTGGTTAAAAATTATTGAGCAAGATGAACAAGGTGACAGTTTTGCTGTCATGGAGTGAGATGGCATATAACTTTTTTTGAAAGTGTTGAAGATGGTAATATAGAAAAGGAACCAAATGATATAGCAGTAGAGAATGCAGCAGTGACAGAAAGCTAGAGAGGAAACTGTGAACAAACTGATGTGGTGCCTGGTTTTGTTGCAGCAGATAATGTAGTAACTAAAACGTATGCAGCAGTGACAACAGGCAGGTCTTTTAAACATACCGAGACAGAGACGTTTTGAGACTTAGCATTTGAAACTGAGGGACTGATGATGACATTTCTGGAACTGTGCAATAAAAACAAGGACATTTATCTTTGGAGCATTTATTTGATCTGATGTCATCAGTCTTCACGCAATCCAGGTTCATTTCCAAATCTCAGAAGTGACTCGGCCCTTATTCCAGCTCGTGCCCTCCAAAACTCTTGAGCCTCACCTTACCCAGAATGCTCCTCTCGAAGTTACCTCAGATCTCATTCGCTGCTTCAAAATGCCAGATCATTTTCATTCCTGGTCTCAAGCTCCCTTGTTACTTTCTGTGTAAGTTTTTCAAAATCCTTTAAATCTGTATTTTTCTGTAAACTTATTTTTTTTTTTTTATTATCTTAACTACCCAGCTCCTCTTTCTGAACAAGCTTGTGTTATTCTCTGTTACCATCATTGGAATCCTCTTACTTTTTGAAGTATTTCTTCATACCATTGTTGGTACTCTCATATTCTGTCCCCTTCACCTTTTTCGGTAATTGTTTTCAATACCATTGTTGGTATCTCCCTTTCCTTTCATAAAAAATAATATATATATATATATATATATATATATATATATATATATATATATATATCTTCATTTTCATCTCTATCTCCCTTTCTCCTCTAATGGCTGAGAAAACTAAAGGCGCTTCTGGCTTTAAGAGATGCCAGAAGTTCAATCATAAATTACCTAATTCAGAAGGACACTCTCTGTGTGTGTACTGGTTCGGCCCAGTGCATCTTCAGGAAGACTGTGCCATCTGTCATGGCTTTAGCTACCAGACCCTGTAAGTTAATATTGAAAGGTCTTCTGAAATCTGACTTCAGCGAGGATATATCTGCAGCCAGTACCCATTCTTCCTCCTTGTCATCCTCCAAGAAGAGGAGACATTAATTTCCTCCTGATCCTTTGGAACCAACATCTAAAAAGGCCAATACTTCCCTGTCTCCCATTGTTTCTTCAGAGCCAAGCGACAAAACAGCTAGAGCTTTTGTACCAACGTTGCCGTCCTGTGCACCAACATTTTTGGAATAGACTAAGCATTCTGACTTGATTTCCTCTCCATCATTTATTCTTCAGGTATCGGAACCAAAAGAGTATTCTTTTAAGGATCTTCCAAGGACAAGATACACTCCTTTCATGGATCCATTTGCAGACAGACCCCCAAGTTCCTTTATGGACAGACCTCGGCCCTGTCAGTGTCTTCAGTCCATTCCACCAAGAGCCTAATGGAGTCCGATGTTCTGAGGCTGGTGGATCAGCTACTGGTGGTGAGGGGAATTTTCACCTCTTTGGTTCCAAGCTTCCCTGGTTCTGGAATACCACTAACTCATAAACCAACTATTATTCCACCTCTGACTCTAGTTGAGATTTCAGAGCTCCTGGCTCCGACAGCCCCTGTTTTGGTGCTGATCAGACCTGCATCTCCAGCACCGATCACAGCCTTCAGCTCTTCACTACTGTTGGAGCCGGAGACCTCTTGGGGCCAAAGCTTCATTGTCTGTTCTGAGGAGTGTGGTTCCACTCCATTTGTTTGGAGCCTTCCATGCTTTTGGGGCTTCAGCACATGTAAGCTCAGCTCCGGCTTCGGAGGTAGTTTCCTTGGTGTGGGATGTGACCACATTCCAAGAGAGTCTATCTCAGTTCTAGACCCCCACGCCTCTATAGAGGGACCTGCCTTCCAAGCTATGGAGAGGGCCTTCTCCATTGTGGTCTCACAGTCTGTGCCATCTTCATTGGGTCAACAACATAGCCCTTCCCCTCATCCAGAGCTACCATCTGCCTCAGTCCTGGGACAGAGGGCACAGAGGCCTCAGGATTAAACAGTGGTAGTTATGTCCTCTTCAGATACCTCTCCTGCACATCCCACTGAAGAGGTACCCATGAAGAGAAAGTGCAAGAGGAAACACTTGGACTCCACTGAAGAGTCTTACACAGAAGATACTGATTTTGATGAAGGTGAAAGTTCCCCAAGATCACCCTCAGGAGACGTCTCATTTGGAGACATTTTAGAACTCGTAAAGCAGAGGTGTGGCCAGACATCCCATCAGCCTTCCTCCAAGGAATCTTTATACCTGCAGGCTTTCTGTGCCCGACCCTCTACTTCTTGGATCTCTCCACCCACTGATGTGCTAATTAAATTGATTGCTCAGCGGACTTGAAAGATTTTGGATTCCATTGAACCAATCCCTAAGAGACCAGACCAAATTTGGTCAGCCCTGGAGGATCAGCAACCTTGGTTTAAAGGTATTCCAGTAGATGCTATGGTGGTTGCAGCAGCCACCATCAAGGAACACAGAGACAAGAGTCCCACTCTCCATCCTCCTAACAAGGAGTCTAGGACTATAGATAGATTTGAGAAGTGCATATATGCTTCATTGACCTTTGCGCTCAGGTCCTTAAACTGTATGGCACACTTCACGAGACTCCAGGAAGACCTGATAAAGGAACTTTCAGATACTCTGACAGGAGCTGTAGCTGAGGGAGTGCAAGACAAGGTAACTTCCCAGCTAGCAACCCTTGAGTCAATTTGTAATTCGTTCATGAGGCTCATGGCACATGCTGCTGAAGGGATGACTTGGGCAACGGGTTCAGGTGTAGGCATTAGGAGACATGCCTGGTGGATGCACTTATGTGAATTTGTGGATCCATTTAAGTCTTCTTTTGTCGATGCTTCTTTTGACAGAACATCCCTTTTTGTCCACAAAGTTAGAGACCCGATCAGGTGTGAGAAGGATGGGAGGACCCTATCTGCCATGGGCATATGTTTTTTCATTCCTGAACAGTCCTGTTCCAGGAACTAGAGGAGTGGGAAACTGTGCTTCAGAAAGTCTCAAGAGCCTTTCCAGGACTCACGTGGCAGCGACTCTACCCGGGGCAGAGAGGGCAGTTACAATGGTAGATGCCATGCTAGAGGCAGAGGTGGCCCACATAATCAGGGTTCCGGGGATTCCTTTCCTGGTAACTCCTACAAGCGCTCCTGAACTGAGGCATTCGAGGGATGCTTATCCCTGCACCTCCCTGCCTGTCTTCAAATAACATCTGACAGTTGGGTGCAGAGGATTATATCTAGAGGTTACAACATTCCCTTTTCAAATCATCCCAGTCATCCATAAAGAATCCCAGATGTTCCACCCAGTCACAGGGATGCAGGAGTTTTATAAAAACAAAAACTGCTCGACAAAAGAGTTATCCAGACAGTCCCACCAGACCAGATAGGATCTGGATTTTACTCAAGATTCTTTTTAATGCCAAAGAAAACAGGGAACTAAGACCAATTTTGGATCTCAGTGTGTTGAACAAATTGATTCGACATATCAAATTCCAGATAGTCATGGTTCAGTCTATACTTCTGTTTTTAGGAGAAGACAATTGGATGTGCTTAATAGATCTTCAGGATGTGTATTATCACATGAAAATAGACAAGCACTCCAGAAGATATCTGTGATTCCGGCTGGGAGCCAGTCATTATCCATTCAGAGCCCTGCCCTTTGGTCTCACCACAGCCCACAAGTTGTTCACCAAATGCATGGCAGTGGTAGTATCCCACTTCAGACTGCAAGGATTCCAGGTGTTTCCATATCTAGATGACTGGTTCATTACTGCAACCACCAGGCATCTACTGCTACAGCCATGGGACTATGTTGTTCAAATGTTTTTGTTACTGGGAATCACAGTAAACTACGAAAAGTCTCATTTAGAACCATCTCAACATTTAGAGTTCATTAGAGCAGCATTAGACACAAACACCTGCATTGCTTCTCTCCCCCAAGAAAGACTTCAGAGAATAAGACACCAAATCAACCAAGATCATTTACAAAAGAACAGTGGCTGCAAGACTGTTGTTATAGGCTCTAGGTTCCATGGTGGCCACCAGTCACCCTGGTTCCTCTTGCCAGGTTTCACGTACAAATTTTATTATGGCTTCTAGTGTCACAATGGTGTCTTTTGACCCATCCTCTTGCCTCATCAAGTTCTATTCACCAATTTATGCAAGAAGGACCTGAGTTGGTGGCTTCATTCCAAACAGATTCTAACGGGCCATCCATTTGTTCTTCCTCCACCCCAAGCTGTAGTGACTATGGACACTTCCCATATGGGAGGCCATTTTTTGGGAAATACAGTCCAAGGCACTTGGTCCCAGTTGGAGGCCAGTTTGCATATAAATGTTCTAGAGATGAGAAAGGGTTCTTAGTGCTGCAAGCATTCCAAGACGTCCTCCCTTCGGGAATGATACAATCCAGTCAGACAACATGTCATTCGTTTGGTACAGCAACAAGCAAGGGAGAACCAGAGCTTATCCCCTTTGTCAAGAAGCACTCAGGGTATGGCAATGGGAAATTTCATTCGGCTGCTTTCTTGTTACAATGCACATTCCAGGGTGCTCCAACGTGATTGTGGAGAAATTGAGCAGGTGCATTCTAATGCCTCACGAGTGGTCTCTCAACCCATTGGTGGCGAAAAAGATTTTCCGTCAATGGGGCCAGCTATGCTGCGATCTGTTTAAATCCCTCCTGAGCAAAAAGTGCAGCAGATACTTTGCTCTAGTCCCCCCCATGGGGGAGTCACTGAGCGATGCTCTCCTTCACAATTGGCCCTCTGGTCTACTTTACGCCTTTCCTCCGATTTCCCCTTATTTCTCAGTTTCTGAGGAAAGCCAAAACATCAGAGAACAGAATTATTCTAATTGCCCCCTTTTGGCCTAGACAGATATGGTTTCCCTATCTTTGGCCTCATCTAATTCAGAATCCTAGATTAAAACTATAACCAGAATGGCCACCATGACTGTTAGCATACACTTTTAATGAAATAAAATTAAATAAAATACCAAAATAAGCACTTTCATGTTCATAAAACACTTCTTCAGATCAATTAAACAACACAAAAATATTCTTTTTAAAAAACTCTTATCCAATCGCAGATCAAGAAATAACATTCATTCATTCTAAACCAGTCACAATAAAAACAGCATACTTGACGTGGATCCAGATCTGCTGTCACATCCAGACGGACTAATTCACCATAACCCTCACAATCTGAAGCTCATTGCATGGCTTCTCCAGTTCCCATGATAGCCAGGTATGCAACCTTCACTGCCCCAGTTCAGCAAATTGTCCTAGCCTCTCACAAATCTTCTGCTAGATGGTTCTACAGCAGCAAGTGGCAAAAAGTTTCAAAATGGGCAATAGACAATAATCTTGATCCATATTCTGCACCATTTCATAAAGTATTGGAATTTTTAACATTGCTTTTCGATGCAAGAGCTTCATCTTCGGCTCTTCATGTACATCTAGCTGTAATTTAAATTTTCTTAATGGTCCAGATAATTATGCTCTAATATCCCATAAGATTCGTAAAGACTTTCTGAAAGGGATATTACTGTTCAGGCCTTCAATCAGGGATCCCAGTGCACCTTGGGACCTCAACCCAGTGTTACAATCTTTAATTGCTTCCCCTTTTAAATCATCAACAACAAATACTTATCTCTGAAGACCTTATTTTTAATCACTATTACCTCTTCTAGGAGAATTTCAGAATTGCGCTCTATATCTTGCAAACCCCGTTACCTGACCTTCTATAAAGATAGAGTAGTTTTGAGAACAAATCCTTCCTTTTTACTAAAGGTGGTTTCTGATCCGCACATCCATCAAACTATACAACTTCCTATATTCTTCCCCAATTTTTCAAATAGAGGTGAGCGAACAGGTGATCCGCTGTGGTGACCCCTAACCGGGAAAAGCCGAAAGAAGAAGAAGAAGAAGGTGACTATTGCCTTCATATGCTAGATATTCACAGGCAATTACGTTTTTACCTTCACAGAATGAGAGAATTAAGAAAATCTGAATAGCTGATGTGAAATTGTTCAATCTCGCCATTCATTCATCACTGATGGGTTCGGAGCTGATCCCTCGGCTCCAAAACGGCCGTCAGCAAGCTCGAGGTTTACCAAAAGCTCGAGCCCTAGCCCCTTATCCCATGATGCACTGCCTGGAATACCTCAGATCTAATTTGCCGCGGCACAGATCTTGTCTGTTTCCAGAGCTCAATTCCTTTATTGGAGAAAAATAGGATTTACGCAAGTTAAATTCTTTCTTTCAATAACTAATTTTATTTATTGTTATTTATTGTTTACCCCTTGTTACTGTCTTATCTTTTGTATTATTAAAGTGTAGTTTTTGTTAGTTAAGTGCCCCTTAGGCCTACTTGTCAGGGCGTAGTTGTGAATTAAGAACTAACTCTATAGTTAACAGCAGTTGTCTTTATTTTAGTTGTGCAGTAACAACTTCTTTAAAAGTTTTTTTAGTTTAGTTTAGGATGTCACAGGACAAGGACAAATGGCCTAAATCAGGCTTCAAAAAATGTCCAGATTGTGGACAAAAAATGTCCATCACCGATGGACATACGCAATGTGTATATTGTTTGGTCTCACATCATCTTCAGGAGTCATGTAGCATATGTCATGCCTTTCCTCCGAGGGTTTTGCTCGAGAGAAAAATAAAATGGATAGAGGCCTGCACAAACATTCCTTTGATGAGGTTTTGTCTAGCCAGGATGGGGCTGGTCAGTCCCCTATATCTTCAAAATCTTCATTGGCTTCTAGTTCTAAGTCATCAAAGCATAAGACTGCAAAATTAGGAGAATCTGCTGGAACATCGGCTCAAATGCCTTTGGAGACGACTGTTTCCATTGTTCCTGGAACCGGTATCCAAGACTCCTGCTTCTCCCCTTCTTCAATCTTTGCCTTCTGTAAAATCTTTTAGGTCTTCTGTCAGCCTTTCTAATTTAGACATGGGTGAACTGGTGCAGAAGCTGCTGAAGGCTCCAGGATTTCCCAAATTGTTGTCTGCTCCAACCGTTGCGCCGGAACCGAAGACCAATGTTATGGACATTTCTAATCCTCCTCAGAGTCACACCGGTACTTCGGAGCCAAAGGGGGCAGACCTGATTCTTGTAGAGCCCATGGAGCTGAGGCCTGCTTCTGCACTATTGGTTCCATCTGCTCAGACTTCTTTGGCTCCGACTGTGGATTCTAGGAGCCCACGCTCTCCAGTCGGCTCTGGGGCAGCAGTCGCACTGACTTGTCGGTGCTGACTCTCCCTCTTGGGGCCTCGGGTGAGTTCGGCTCCTACCTCAGGTTTGGAGTCCATGGCCTCAGTGCAGAGGGAGCTGGCAGTTCCTTTGGGGACTTCGGTTCCGTCGTGTCAGAGTTGTGAGGCTATCAGAACCAAGAGGAGAGCTTTGTCCCCAATGACAAACTCAACTTCATGTCTAGCCTCTTCTTCCACTGTAGCTCCTGGGTCTGCTTCTGTTCCTGTCATCCCAGCTCAGCGGCGAGACCGTGAGCCTCAGGTAACCCCACAGGGTGTTCCTTGCTCTTCTGAGACCTCTCCAGAAATCCCCACTGAAGAGGTTCCCAGGAAGAGGGTGTGTAAGAGGAGACACTTAGACTCCCACAGGAGTCTCTGACATCAGACACTGACTTAGATGAGTCAGAAGGGTCCCCATGATCCCCCTCTGAGGATATATCATTTGCGGAGATACTTGAAATCCTTAGGCAGAGGGGTGATTGGCAGTCCAAAAGCCATACTGAGAATGAGTCAGTGCTACTGAAGGCTTTCGGGTCTCAGCCTTCCACCTCTTGGGTGTCTCCACCCTACGATGAGCTCATACAGGTGATCTCTCTTAGAGCGTGGCAGTCACCGGACGCAACGGAGCCTGTTCCCCGGAGGCCTAATAAATTCATCTCTGCCCCCGCGGATAAGCAGTTTATGACTAAAGGAGTGCCTGTCGATGCCATGGTGGTGGCAGCAGCCACCAAGAAGGAATTATCTGAGACTTCTTCACCGGTCCATCCCCCTAACAGAGATTCTGGGGTTATGGACCGATATGGGAAACGCATCTTCAGTTCAGCGACATTTTCATTGTGATCGCTGAACTACCTGACCCACTTTACTAGACTACAGAGAGATCTCCTCAAGGAGTTAGGAGATACTCTCCAGGGTTCTGTAGCTACGGGAGTTGCCGACAAAGTGACTACCCAGCTTGCAACCCTTAACTCCATAGTAAACTCATCCATGAGGCTCATTTCGTATGCAGCCGAGGGTTCGTGTAGGGCTGCAGGTTCAAGAATCACCTTATGTAGACAGTCCTGGATGCACCTATGTTCCTTCGCGGAACCCCACAAGTCTTCTTTCATCATTGCCCCATTCGATGGCACCGCTGTCTTCCGGCCTTAAGTGAAGGAAACTCTCACCAGGAGAGAGCAAGACGGGAAGACTCTGTTTGCCATTGGAGTCCATTTTGTCACCCCTACATGGCCCTATCCTAAAGACAGTAAGGGAGGCAAGATGTGGTTCTGAAAATCTCACATAGCCTTTCCAGACACCCATGGTGATACCCCGTTTAGAGGCAGAGGAGGGGGTAATAACGGAAGACGCCACTCTCACGGTAGAGGGGGCCCGCAGCAGCATCAAGGTGACAAAGATCAGTTCTCTGGTCAACCTTACCAGCGTCCATGAAGGGAAGCCCGACTGTTCTACTCTGGAGGCAGTCAGGGGTCACTTATCCCTGTATCCCCATGCCTGGCTAAAAATCTCCAATGACAAATGAGTACACAGAATAATTTCCAGAGGATATATCTTACCATTCACCTCCTTCCCAAAAACGCTAAGGAAAATCCTGGACGTACCACCTCATTACAGGGAACAAGCAACTTCAGAGGTCCAAAAGTTGCTAGAAAAAAAGAGTCATCCAGCCAGTCCCAGCAGACCAAACAAGATCCGGAACTTACTCAAGGTTCTTTTTAGTACCAAAGAAAACAGGAGACTGGAGACCTATATTGGACCTCAGCAGACTCAACCAATTTGTAACGATGGAGAAGTTCCGGATGGTCACGCTTCAGTCTGTTCTTCCCTTTTTAGGGAAAGACAATTGGATGCACTCGATAGATCTCAAGGATGCTTATTACCACATAAAAATGGACAGGGCATCCAGAGAGCACCTGCATTTCCAGCTGGGAGCCAGTCATTATCAATTTCGAGCCCTGGCCTTCGGTCTCACTTCAGCCCCCAGAGTGTTCACCAAATGCATGGCAGTGGTAATGGCTCACCTGAGGTGTCTTGGATTGTTTCCATATTTAGACGATTGGCTCCTTTCCACCACCACCAAGCATCAACTAGCTCAATCAAGAGACCACACTCTGACTCTCTGCAATCAGTTGGGCATTACCATCAACTTTGAAAAGTCTGCCTTATCACCATCGCAGCATATAAACTTTATAGGAGCAAAGTTAGACACCTCAACCATCACTTTAAGGCTACCAATAGAAATAATCGTTCTGCTGCGTCAGCAAATCAACTCTCTAGTATCAAAGACGAAAGCACCAGCATCAGAAGTGTTAAAAATTTTCGGTCTGATGGCTGCTGCAATCATAACCATTCCTCTAGTGAGAATGCATATGAGAATACTTCAATGGTTACTTTTCACTCAGTGGTCTTACCAGGAGCTTCCCATGAGTCACAGAGTATTGATCACAAACTCGTGCAAGAAGGACCGTCAGTGGTGGTTGATGTCTCCTCATGTAACCGTAGGTCACCCATTTGTATTTCCACCTTCAATAGCCACCGTGACCACTGACGCCTCCCTGATAGGATGGGGGGGGGGCATTATCAGGAGAGGAATGTCCAAGGCACATGGACGGAACAGCAGTTACATTTGCATATCAACATCCTGGAGATGAGAGCAGTACTTTTGGCATTGCAGTACTTCCAAGACTCTCTTCCTCATGGGACCATTGCAATTCAGACAGACAGCATGTCAGTGGTCTGGTATTTGAACAAACAAGTTTGGCAGTGGGCTGTATCCTCCCAGCATTTTCTGTTGGCAACGCACATCCCAGGAAGATCTAACGTGATAGCAGACAAACTGAGAAGGGCAATTTTATTGCCTCATGAGTGGTCCCCTCAAACAAGAGATAGCGGACAGGATTTTCTGCAAATGGGGCCAGCTTTGCTGTGATCTTTTTGCCAGTCATCTAAACACCAATGCAGAAGCTATTTTGCCCTGATCCCCCCTCCAGGGGAGCCCCCAAGGGATTCACTTGAATTCGATTGGCCCCTGGGTCTTCTCTATGCATTTCCACCAATCCCTCTGATTTTGAAGGTCCTACAGAAAGCTTTGTTGCTAAGGAGGACTATGATTCTAATAGCCCCTCGTTGGCCTCGGCAGATTTGGTTCCCATTCCTACTTCAGCACCTACTGAAGGAACCATGGATTCTAGACCCAGTTCCAGACCTGCTGACACATCCGTCGGGGAACCTCCATCATTCTCTACAGTCTCTGCAGCTCATAGCTTGGCTGCTCTAGTTCCCCTCATAGCCAGGTTGATAATATTTCTCAGGAGAAAAGACACATCTTGTTGTCTTCCCAAAAGCCTTCTACCAGAAGATTATACCTCAGCAAATGGAAAAGATTTTCTTTATGGGCCTCCAAACAGAACATTGACCCTTATAAAGCACCCATGTCCTCCATCTTAGAATTCCTTACCATGATTTTCAACAAAAGTTCAGCAGCAGCTAACTTTCACCTAGGAATAAACGGATTTAACATTTTGACCCATAAGCTGTCTAGAGCTATTCTCAAAGGGACCTTCCACATCAGACCCCCAGTGAAAGTTCCTTATGCACCATGGAATCTGAACTTACTATTGTCCCGGATTATTCTTCCTCCCTTTGAACCAGCATCATCCTGTGAAATTAAGTTCTTATCATGGAAAACTCTGTTTTTAGTGGCCAGTACATCTGCCCGTAGAGTGTCAGAGCATCAAACCTTATCTATCAGACCACCTTATTTGATTTTTCACCCTGATAGAGTATCACTCAGAACAAATCCTTCCTTTTTGCCTAAAGTTTGTTCCGAAACTAATATTAATCAACTCATTGAGTTACCAGTCTTTTTTCCCAACCATTCTAACAAAATGGAGTATATGCTACACAAACTTGATGTTCACAGACAGCTCAGATTTTATCTGCACAGAACTAAAGATATTAGGAAATCAGACCAACTCTTTTTATCCTTTTCAGAAACCAGAAAAGGTAGGCCAGTGGCTAAAACAACTATCTAAATAGTTATTGGATTGTATTGCCTTTGTTCATTTAGTTGCCAATATGCCTTTGCCTCAAAAGATTAAAGCCCTTTCTACCAGAGCAATATCTACATCTGCTGCTTTTCAAGCCAAAGAGCCTTTAGATAATATTTGTGTGGCAGCCACTTGGTCTAAACCTCATACCTTCATCACTCATTACAAAGTGGATAAGGCCTCCAGGGACAGGGCCTCTTTTGGGTCCACGGTCCTGAGAAATGTACTTCCGTGAGCCACCTGAGATTTGGGGTACTAGGGACGCTACCCATCAGGGATGAATGAACGGCGAGATTGAACAACTTCACATAAAGAAGTTATGTACTCACCATAACATTCCATGTGAGTTGTTCTATCTTGCCTTCATTCTCACATCCCTCCCTCCATCCCCCACCTGGCTGAAAGTTGACCTGGAATCTAGCTTCATCCTGGTTATGCATTCCTTTTTATTTTTTTGTTGGAATAATTATTATCTGACAAAAGTAGTACATGCAGCAAACAAGATCTGAGGTATTCCAGGCAGTGCATCATGGGATAAGGAGCTAGGTCTCGAGCTTTTGCTAAACCTCGAGCTTGCTAACGGCCATGTCGGAACTAAAACACCCATATGTTGTAACAAAATAAATAAGATCCTTAGGTTCTTTTTTATTTGATCTATACAGGGCTAAATATAGTCTATTATTAAACTGTTGTTTTCTAATCAACTTATTACACAATTTGTTCCAACTTATCTCACGTAAACTTCTACTGTATCCTCTGTTGCAAAACATATCTATAGTTACATCTGATGAAGTCTATCTATTAGACGAAAGCGCTCATCTGTTGTGGTTGGAAGTAAAAAGAATCGATTTTATTACCAGTGTGGTGGTTTGGACTTTGTTTCTTTATATCTATAGTTACACCCAGTTCTTGTTTAAAGTCCTGGATATTATTACACAGCCTGAAAATCCTAAGCATCTCACTGTAAGGGAGTGCTTCAATAGTGTGGGTAGGATGACAACTATCACCATGGACAAACTGTGAGTCCTGCTGAAATTTCCTATGTACAGATGTAAATAATTCAGTACCATATCGAATGCTGATGGCTGCATCCAAAAAGGGAACATGTGTTCCTAATTTTAGACCATCAAATTGCAGCCCAAACTTGTTGTTATGTAGCATATTAACAAATTGAGGTACTAATTCCATGCCACCCTCAGCTATAAAAAATTAAATCATCGATATATCTGAAATACCTAATGACATGATCACTAAAAAACTTATTTCTGTAAATATATTTACTTTAAAAAAAACATACTTAAATTGGCATACATGGGGGCAAAAGGTGCCCTCATAGCTGTTCCTTGCATCTGTGTGTAAAGGATATTGTTAAAATCAAAAAAATTTGTGTAAGGGAAAAATGTACCAACTCTACTATATACTCCGTCACTGGTGAATTACCTAAAAAGAATCTTAAAGCCTCCAGGCCAAAATTATGGTTAATGTTTGCATACAGGCTTTTAATCCAATGTGAAGTACATATTATGATTCCACTTAATATCATTGATTTTTGATAGAAAATTAAATATATCTCAAATATAAGATGGCAGTTTATAGACTATGGATGCTAAATAACCATGCAAAAATAGACCCAGATCATGTGTAAAATATTCCCTGCCAGAAACTATAGGCCTCCCCGGTGGCTTAGTTAGATTTTTATGAATCTTGGGGAGGCAATAAAAATAGGCCATTTTACATCCATCAGGGTAAATTTTTTTCTGCCATCCGTATCTGAAAAGTACCCAAGTCTACAGCCTTTATGTAATAACTCAGCATATTCAACAAGGGCTTATTGGTATAAAGATAGATCACTTTTATCATATACTTCAGCATTCTGTAAATGCTCCAAACACATGTCCATATATTGGGTAAAATGCATGATAACCACTTTGTTCCCTTTATCCGAGGGTTTGAAAATAACTTCCCTCATTTTACTTAAGCTTTGAAGGGCTTTCCTTTCTGAAACACTTCATCATAAAAGGGTTCTCATCCAGGAAAAAAAGAGGTCATTGTTCCCCTCTACTCGACACTCATTAGACCCATTATAGAGTACAATGCCCCTTTTGGAATGTACCTCACAAGACATCTGCAGCAGCTGGAAAGGCCACAGAAATACCTCACAAAGAGGATTACTGGCCTCAAATAAATGCTCTACACTGACCGCCTCAAAAAACTCCAACTTTACTCCGTAGCATATCACCTACTCCGAGGTGATCTCTGCCTAACATATAAAGCTATGTCAAACCCAGAGCTGTTGGACGTGCTACAACTAAAGAAATCCCAATCCCTCCGAGCTACACGCTCTAGAGACCTAAACTTTGTTACCACAATAAACAGGACATGCTGGAGGGATAGATTCCTGTCCCAGAGACTTCCCATGCTCTGGAACAGGCTACCTATCTATGTCAAGCAAGGTTCTTCATTAGCACTCTTCAAGAAAAATCTTGATGAGTGGATGGGAAATAGGAAATACACCCCGGGGATCACTTCTGTGTCTATGCTCGACAGTGACACAGGAAAATAACTTTCTTGGGTGGCATAAGTCAGGGAGCCTTGTTGGCTAGGCTTACGTAGGCCCTTGGGCCGATAGCCTAGTACCTACCTATGAACAGACATATTATAATTAATCTGTTGTTTATTCTGAACAAAGTCAGCAAACACATCCTTAATCGCAAAATTCAACATATTGGAAAAATTAACTACATCTTCATTTAAAAAAGGAGGTAAAAAATTACTATTCGCACATACATTGTGAGTATGTAATCTACAATATGCATTAAAAGAATTGTCAGATTCACAAGTGTAAAAACTCTCATATGAGGTATTGACACTATCATCACAATCAACTAACTCATCCTCTGTGTTTATATTTTTAAAGTAGTGCTTTAAATGCAACTTCCTACCAAATGTTTTTTATTTTAACAATATCCTTTATAGACAGAGGCAAGGAACAGCTATGGGGGCACCTTTTGCCCCCATGTATGCCAGTTTATGTATGGGTTTTTTGAGAGTGAATATATTTACAGAAATAAGTTGTTTAGTGATCATGTCATCAGGTATTTTAGATATATTGATGATTTAATTTGTATAGCTGAGGGTGGCATGGAATTAGTACCTCAGTTTGTTAATATGATACATAACAACAGGTTTGGGCTGCAATTTGATGGTCTAAAATTAGGAACATATGTTCCCTTTTTGGATGCAGTCATCAGCATTCAATATGGTACTGAATTATTTACATCTGTACATAGGAAATTTCAGCAGGACTCACAGTTTGTCCATGGTGATAGTTGTCATCCTACCCACACTATTGAAGCACTCCCTTACGGTGAGATGCTTAGGATTTCCAGGCTGTGTGATAATATCCAGGACTTTAAACAAGAACTGGATGTAACTGTAGATATGTTTTGCAACAGAGGATAAAGTAGAAGTTTACTTGAGATAAGTTGGAACAAATTGTGTAATAATTTGATTAGAAAACGACAGTTTAATAATAGACTATATTTAGCCCCATATAGATCCAATAAAAGAGAACCTAAGAATCTTATTTATTTTGTTACAACTTGTGGGTGTTTTAGTTCTATGGTTATAGAACAAATAGAATATTATCAGAAATACGTATGTTCATTAAAAAATGCTTCCACCTGGCTTGATGCTAGATTAGGTATTTCCTTTAGGAGGGGTAGAAATATTCATAACTTTCTTGTGAAAGGTAGATTTCCTGCTCCCCATACAAATATTTTACAGAATTTACATCCTTCAGGGATCTTTTGTTGCAATAAATGTAAAGCCTGCAAATTTATAGTTAATAGTTTCCAAAGTATTAATAATATTCCCTTTCAAACATGTAACCATTTCTCTTATGATACTGAGGGTATAGTTTATGCCCTTAGATACCTGTGTGGTTTGTTTTATATTGGGGAAACAAAGAGGGCATTTAAAGTAAGATTATTAGAGCATGCAAGGGACATTCACAATAAAAAATAGAGAGTTCTGTAGCGGTACATTTTCATGAAGGTAATAGTGAAGGGTTACAGGGCACCATTCTGGAAAAAATAACTGTGTCTTTATATGATGAATGTGTTTTTAAAAAAACATCTTTTGACTAAGAAAGCAGTTTACATCTTGAAATAAAACACTCTGTACCCATTTGGGTTAAATGAGGAATTAAATTGGAGATTATTTAATTACTTGATTGTTTCATTGTTAATTGTATAAAGTATTTAGGTTAGTAACTTTAGGATGTTCTTCACTCTTTGAAGGCTTTTCAGCCGAGACGTCAGAGAGACTTTTTCTGTGAAGACAATATTGGTGCAATATTTTTGTTTGGATCCGTGGCTGGTCGTATTTTTAATCATTTAACAATATAGATCTAGTTGATGGAAGATAGGGAGTATATTAAAATAGGAAAGAACAGCTAATAACCACTCAAAAAGTAGCTAAAGACTGGACTCAAAAATACTGTTTAAGTATTTAATTCCACAAACAGATAAATTTTCAAAATAAGAAAAGATATCTCCAATAACACAGTCATGCACTTTTGTCATCCATGACTTCATCAGAACTGTGCAAATCAGCTAAAACATAAGCTTATATAGAACACACTCCCCAATTAACCCTAGTGATTAATTATTAAAGTCCTACACCATACATTTAATGTTCTCATTATGTACACAATACAAAAAAAAAAAAATATATATATATATATATATATATATATATATATATATATATATATTCAAGTAAGTTAAAAACAGTAGGTTAGCAGCTATAATAATATTTAACACAAAAAAACATGTGACAATATGCTTAAATATCATAATTATAATTTTGTTGCCCTAAGCTTAAATTCTGGTTTGATAGAAATGTTATCATTTATACCTGGGGCTACAGTGGCATTCAGCCATAGTTGCCATCTCATTTCAGCCCTGTCTAATCTGTTAGTCCAATCACCCCCCCCCCCTAACATCTCTACCAACCACCTCTAAAAATGTCAAATAAAAAAACTATGGTCAGGGTCTACATTAGTGTGTTGTATAGTGCATTATTTTCATCACATTTGTTTATACTATGCAGATGCTCATAAATTCTTCTATGAAACTTCCTCTCCATCTTGCCTACATAAACATCATGACAGCCCTGACAGACAGCAATGTAAACCACTCCACTAGTAACATAGGAGCCTGTGGCCAATCTCTCATCTCTTGACTGTGTTACTTTTGGAGATATAATTTATTATTTTGGAAATTTATCTGTTTGTGGAATTAAATACTTAAACAGTATTTTTGAGTCCGATCTTTGGCTACTTTTTGAGTGGTTATTAGCTGTTCTTAGTGTTTTTTGACCACTCCACAACATACCAATGACTGTTCAAATAGGAAAGATAATAAAAATAATAAATGAGAGATGATGGGATGAAATTGGAGAGTTATGGAAGGATCATATAACCAAGGAGGACTTTTATAAAAACTGGTCTGAATGGGGGATTGAATTTAAAAAGAGGTATAAAAAGTGTTTTTCCCCCAGTGGCAAGATGATATAAGAAAGGAAGAGAAAGTGAAGTATGGGAAAATGTAGAAATGTATTAGAATTTAGAGAATAATACAACAGAGTATTATGATACGGTAAAAGAAATATATAAAAGAAATCGAGAAAAAAATTAAGGCATTACTGTTTAGGCAGAAATATTATTTACAAGAGAGAAGGGAGGTGGTATCTGGATATTTGGGAAAAATAGGAAAAAAGGATATTACAACTAAGAAAATTTAAAATGTAAAAGTAGAGGTAAAAAGAACACTAGAGCAATTTATGAGTATTGCAATACAGCATGTGGAAAACATGTATAAAAGTAAAAAACAAGGAAAGTAAGAGAGAATGAGAAAGTAAAACAAATCCAGAATGAATTAATGATAAAACTGAAAAATAAATTACCATTAGTGAATTGGAGGTAGTACATTGCACATGCTGATTCAGTATCAGGCCCAGATGGTATAGGGTATGGCATGTGTAAAAAATTAGTGGATTGGCAAAGAGAGTATATTGTAAATATACTCAATGAATGGTTGAAGGAAGGGCTTGTTAATGAAGAGTTATGTGGTAGGACATTAAAATTTATGTGGAAGAAATATGACAAGAATGAACTAAAAAATGGAGATCTATCACACTAAATAACACAAATTATATATTTTTTAAATAGAATAATACAAAGTAGAATGGAAGGAAGGTTAATACATACTGTGGAAGAAAGTATATACTGTGTGGTATAAACTCCCACAAGACGTTAGATCACTTTCACATCCTAAAGTATTCAAACTAGCCACTAAAGAGTACTTAAAAAGTCACTGGATTTGTACCTGTTCTCAACCTCCTTGAATATACCTTCACTAAATAACAAACCTAACTTCCTCTGTCTTAACATAATTTCTTCTCCTCAATACCAAAACATTTACAACTTAAACTAGTCTACTTCATCATTTTTTACGTAACACTATCTCCTTTCCTTCTACTGCAGTATTCTTCATAACATTTTTATAGATAATTGTAACTGCATATATATATGATAACTTATTATAATGTTAAGTGTGTTTGTAACAGATGAATTTTTTGTAACTATGTTTTGGATCTTTTCTCCCTGGGCCTCTGCTGAAAAAGGGCTTTTGCTTAGTCACACAATCCTGGTTAGCAAATTTAAAATAAAATAAATAAAAAAGAAGCAAAGTCAAGAATTGTTATTGCTTGAGAGAGAAGTTGTGGATGGTATTATAAGTAAAAGGGAGGATGTGAAACTTATGGTAGGTGATATTAGCAAGACATTTGATGCTTTATGGGATGTTATGCAAAAGTATGGAACAGGTAATAGAATCAGAAGCGTGTTTATGTCAGGATATCAAAATAATAAAATGAGTGTGTTAGTGAATGGGTAGCTGAGTAAAGAAATATGCGTAAAGTGTGGTATAAAAGAAGGATGTCCCATTCGTGGAATATTGTTTGTACTGGTAGTGAATGAGTTAGTGAGTGAAATAACTTATAAAATGAAAGATGCTAGATATGTGATGCAAAAGGAGATGGCGATTCCAGTAGTTTTGACATACTCAGACAATGTAGTTGTAGTTACTAAGAACAAAATGTGGATAAGGAAAGTGTTGGTTTGTCTTAGTGGATGTTTAAAGGAAATTGGAAATGACCTTGAGTAAAGATAAAAGTAAGGGTTTGGGTGATGTGCGGAAAACCAGGGATGTGTATTTTTCAGTGAATGAGGTATCTTTACTAGGAATAAAATCTGAGGAAAATGATGTAGTTATGATGCAATAGAAGTGTTTGATAAAATAAATATGTCTTCTGTGGGGGAAGTATTAGATTAGCATTCAGGAAAAAGGTTTAACTGATGAAATTTCTGTATCAGTGGGGAAAATAGCATGTATGTCAAATGTTTGTATGATCCCCAAAAATATGAAAAGGAAATTGTGCACTTGGTGTTTTCTTTCTTTTGGGGTTCAAGATTAAACCAGTGTTGTGTATGAGTAAAGATGAAGGGTGATTAGATTTGCTAATCTTGTATAGAGTATTAAAATGGGTAAAGGAAGAGAATGAGAAATTAATACTGAGAATGTTTAAATATAAGTGTAAAATTTCTGGGAGATGATGCAAATAAGATAAAAGAGAAAAATAATATTTAAGTGAAGAAATTAAACATTATCAAGAAAAAATACTAACATAGAAAATAAAAAATTATGATATAGAGAAAAACTGAATGATACTGTAGAATAATGTGATGAAACAATATTGATATGTAAATCCATGGGAAAGTTTACCAGAAGTGATTAAATCAGTTAAAGTCAGGAAAAAGGGGTGTACCAAGAAAGTATAGAGTCAGGAGTTCCTATGGAGACTGGTAACAAATAACTTACCAGTAAGGGAGGATATGCCATATAAAAAGAAAGTTGAGAGAGTGTGTTTATTTTGTGGGGAGGAAGAAAGAATAGAGCGTGTTTTTTGTTTCCTGGAAAAAATGTGTGTAAACAATATATATGTATGTGTGTGTGTGTGTGTGTGTGTGGTATGTGATTATGCGTGGATATTATAAAAACAAGAAGAAAGAATATATGAGAAGGGTGGATGAGAATTTATTTTATGCACTGTGGCTATTTGGAATGAAAGAACAATGGATTTTGACAGATATATTGTGAAAAATTAGATTATGGTTGTTGAAGAGGGCATGGGATCCAGTTATGGAAGAATAACAATGAAGATGTTACAAGAAAAATTATGAATAATAAAAAAATAAAAATATGTATATATGTGCCTGTAAATATGTACATTTTTGTAAATATGTAAGCAATGTGTTTTTTTGTTGTGTAAAATAAAGGACCCCTACTTTTTTCGATAGGTGCCATAGGATCTTTTACATCCACCTGAGCTACTGCCAGCTCAAGCAGATGGGCCCTCAGTTTAACATCCCATACGAAAGACAGCACACTCAGGAGTACAGCACCCCTTTTTGCTGCACTGCAGTGTCAGTAGTCAATCTACTTGGTGTGGGAATATAAACGTGAGTATGCTACCTGTTGCACCACTGACACTGTTGAAGAGGAACATCCCTTAGAAGAAAAAGAAGGAGTAGTAGTAGTGCACTAAGGAAAATGAAGTAAGAGAAAACTGTAGGCTCAGATGAGGTCCTGACAGATGTAATCAAGATGTTTGGTGAGTTAGGGAAGGAATGACTTTAGAGGGTCCTTATTGCAGTATGGCTAGAAAGGCATATCCCAGATGACCAGAAAATAAGCATTCTACTAATGAAAATCCAGAACTGGTATACGCTCCAATAAGACATAAGAAAACGGAATTGCCTTAGCCCTGTGGCTGAGCATTTTGTGTCTGTCATAGGGGGTCTGAAATAAGTTTGTTTTTAGTGCACTGGCACGTCCATCATTGGAACATGGGGGAAGTTGTAAGGATGAATTAAATAAACTAGAGTGTAGAATGATCATAAATTTTAGAACACTTCATCCCAGGGGAATGAATATTGACAGTAATTTAACTTTCAGAAACAAAAGATAGAAGCCCAAGGAATAAACTGTGTCTGCAAATCAACGACCAATGTAACTGAAGAAAACAAGGCACATAAACACAATTGAAAGCATAAAAAGTTTAAAAGTTTAATAAGGTAAGCGCTTTCACACCAAATGCTAGTGCTTCATCAGACCATATAAAAACTGTATAAGCAAACATTTTTAATACATTCACATTAATTCAAAGCAGCCAATAAAAATCAAAGAAGGGTAAAGACCTGACATCAACTTGTATTATTTAAAGAGACATTGTGCTTTTAGTACAGGCTTAATAGAAACCCTGTAATTTAGACATGGGTGTTGATCAGCTTGCCATAATAAAATCCAATGCAATTCTCTGGTTTCAGTAAAGTTTTTAATATCTCCGCCACGTATATTTTCAGAAATAATTTCAACAACTTGAAATCAAAAACCATGCTCATTCTCATTTTGCATACAATGTCTGGCTAGTGCATTCCTGGTATCACCATTCCTAATACAGTAGGTATGTTCTCTGACTCATTCCATCAGTGACCTGTTGGTTGTTCCTACAGAGAAACAGCAGCAAGCTACGCATGTTGGCAGATAAATCAGATTCTTAGCTCGACAATTAGCTGTAACCTCAAATTTATACTCAGACGAGTAATTGGATGAATAAAACATGCTGATGTGTTAGTAAACATACAGAAATTGCATGTAAGGCATTGACTAGTTCCTGTCCAACCACCATCCTGTCTACCTTCTTTGTGTGTCACATTTTTAAAGCAAAGTTTTCTTTTGAGTGTTTCTTATTCTTGAAGGCAAAATTCGGTCTATGGCCAACAACCATTGTAATGTCATTGTCCAGACTCAATATAGACTAATTCGATTTAATGATATTCATTATTTCAGTCATATCACTAGTATAAAATAAAGATATAGACACACTGTTGATATTACTAGTGGCCTGAAAAGACTCTGCCTCAAAAACCTGATTAGAAAAATATGGTTTTGCCTTATTTTCTCTGTGTACAGCTCCAATACAAATATTCCTTTCAACTTTACATGCCTTATACCCCCTTTCATGAAATTATTTTTTAAGCATCTGAACATCTTGTCTGAAAATATCATCACAATTATCTAATCGAGACATTCTCATTTTTTTTATCCTTTGATAACATTCCGAAATATTTGGCCAGGATGCATGCTATCCCTATGTAGGATAGCATTTCTACGAGAAGGTTTCCTATATAATTTAGTCTGGAATTTCCTAATTGTATCAATACTAACTAGTATATCAAGGAAGTCTATTTCACTGGTAGAAAACTTGTATGTGAATTTAAGAAAGGATATAGTAGACTCTAGATGGCCAATAAACAACATAAGCTGTCTTACAGTGCCCCCCCCCCACAAAAAAAACAAGTCATCTACAAATCTCCTATAGAAGCTGACCAAAGGAGCATATTCATCTAAGTTTAACAGGGAATTCCTCTCCCATTCAGCCATAACTATGTTGGTGTAGCTATTGACACATTGGGGAAGTTTTAAGGATGAATTAAATAAACTAGAGTGTAAAATGATCATAAATTTTAGAATGCTTCATCCCAGGGGAATGAATTTTGACAGTAATTTAACTTTGTAAATCAACGTAAGAATAGGTTTATAAAAAGTTTTAAATATATAAGTATGAAAATTGTATGGGATTCATATGGGATATGTTAAGTACATATATATATATATATATATATATATATATATATATATATATATATATATATATATACACATATGGATTCCATACACTTGGTCGAAAATGATTCCAGGCATTGCACTTGACTGAAAGCTTACTTGGTCGAAGTTTATTTGGTTGAAAATGGAATATAGCCCCTGCCCCACTGCAGTGCAACCCTGGAGTGAGAATATTAAATAAGGGGGGTGTGGGGGGCTTAGCCCCCCACATAATTTTAATGTATTCACTGTTATAAGAAGGTATATCCATTAGAAATGCATATATATATATATATATATATATATAGTAAAAACTATTAGCATAAAGCTACGCCCCCACACCTCCCAATTTGGGGGCCATGCCCCCCCACACCCTTATTTAATATTCTCACTCCAGGGTTGCACTGCAGTGGGGCAGGGGCTATATTCCATTTTCAACCAAATGAACTTTGACCAAGTGAGCTTTCAAGTCAAGTGAGCTTTCATTGAAGTGAACTGCCTGGAATAATTTTCGACCAAGTGTAATTCGACCAAGTGAATGGAATCCATATATATATATATATATATATATATATATATATATATATATATATATATATTTGGATTCGTATCACTTCACTGACACCCATTTCACTGAGACCAAATCGCCTAACGTTCATTTCACCTAAAACTCATTTCACTGACAAGTAGTACTTTAAGGCAAGTCAAAAGTATATGTCTTTTTCCCCAGTGTAGTGCGCTCCTGGTGTTAGTATTTATAGTTGGGGGGTGGGGGTATAGCCCCCTCCCCACCTATTTGGGTTTTACCAAATAATGTAAAACAAAACCAGACAACAGAAAACCAAATTAAGTCAGGGGCTGTGCCCCCCACACCCCCCTAACTATATATACTAACACCAGGATCGCACTACAGTGGGGAAAAGTACATATACCTTTGACTTGCCTTAGAGTACTACTCATACCTCTCAACCATACCGAATTTCTTGGTTTTTACTGGTTTTGAGGTCCAAATATTGGGGTACCACGATTCCCGAGTGGCACCCCTTCATTTCCAAATTTCCAGGCTTCTTATAACATCTTTTTTTTTGTTTTTTCAGCTGACGTCATCACATGCAGAGGCATGCGCGATGATGTCAGCTCCATGAACAAGCCTGCCAGCCTGCTGGAATTGAGTTTACTTTCTGGGCCATAGTATTCATGATTGCGTGCATTTCCCCAGCTGCTTAAAGCAGCATTTGAATTCTGTGGGCTGAAAACTGCGTGCTCTTAGAAGAACAGCCAGCCGGAATGCATTCTGGACCAGTAAGGATTTACTTTAAATTCCGGTAAAGGAGTTTGGTTTTTGCTTAGCTCACCCTCGGCCTAGTTTATCTATAAAATTAAAAACTAATAATGAGTTGCCATTCCTACAACAATTTGTGTCTAGATTTGGGTAGTTTTAAACAAGACTGTTGTTTTACATATTCCCCTGATTGATAGAAGTGTTTCGTCTTACGGGGAGAGATTTTAGTATTACAATCTTTTAATGGTTTTGGATTGAGGCAGACGAAAACTAATTAATCGATCGTGTTACTAGCAGCTGCAATATCAGGGGTATTTTGTATGAAAGCACCTATTTCAGGTTGGCCGTATTGCATTAATAATGGTATATACACATATTTCCTGTAATAATATCATTCATGATGTTTCATTTTAGCTCTTTTCTTGAATATTATTGATGACTGTTTTCTGGCAGATATAAATGTGAATTTTATTGTAATGGTTCATCTTGACACAAGGACTGTGATATTCCTCTGCAGATGTGTATCTTTTATGAGGACGATCACCACTGCAATATTGTGTTCTGACGTCTTATTTGAGCTGTCATGTATACATTCACTAATGTCTTTTTAAGTATGTGCAACTACATTCTTATTTTGCTTATGCTTCATTTCAGTCCCCTTGGCTTGCTAAACAGTTTTAAGTGATGTACCATATTCTGCCGTGCTTCAGTATAATATCAAATTCTCTGAAAGCTTTCCTTCTTAGTTTATGGATCTTACATCAACATTCATGCTGTGTGAGTGGTAGTGCACAGTCTTTCTTTATTTAGCTCGAAGCAGGTTTCAAATGTTTTTCTAACAACGGACTTAGCTTGGCAAAGTCTTTCTTTACTTCAAAGCAGGTTTCAAACAGCAGTGGCATTTTTGTAACAACGGACTTGACTTAACTTGGCACATTCTTTACTTGGAACTTGTGTAACTTGTTGTCTTCCCCAGTCAAGTATGCATTTAGCTACCTGTAAAAGACCTGGCTTATTAATTTTGCTGTACATCTGTTGTACATGTGTTTCTGTTGAGTATATGATTGAGAAGTGTGTGTGTGTATATATTGATGATTGTAAACTTGTGGTGAACATTTTGTGTATATATTTTTATTATTGATATTGCAGTTTTTTACAGTAAATATGATTCAGATTTGTGTTTATATGGCATCTTATGTGTTTGATGAAAACATTATGCACATCTTTGTGTGCTGTTCTGTGTGTAATTTTTCTGTCTGCTATGACTTCTGTTAACAGAATTCTAGAACAGAAAAAAACCTCGACTACAACCAGTAATCACAAATGAAGGCAGCCACAGGAATTTCAGCAACGAATTTATTAACATTAAGCGCTTTCATCCGCCAAATAGCTAGACTTCTTCAGAATGAAGTAGCACTCAACACAGTCAGCTAAAATACACATAAACCATCCCTAATTAATCAATTCACAAAAAAAAAATAATTAAAGCAACAACTAAGTAATCATAACATGAATTCATAACCAAACCAAAAAATTAAAAGAAATTGTAGTTAAACATATGAAAAACAGTTACCTTTGATAATAAAATATAAAACATGTTGAAGCAAATATATTAAATTGCTAACATAGATCTCAGTTTCAAAAAGCTAGCGATGGAAATGACATCATTGAGACCCGGGATCCATCCAGCATTACACCTGAGCTACCACTTAAGCTCCAAATATTCTAGAAAAATATCCTGGGGGCCACCTGTTTTAATCAATGTTAATTCTTCTCTAATGACGTTCCAATTTTTATTTATATATAATATCCCTGATAAATACATAATCTAGGGACAACGTTGATAAGAAGCTGGTCATGTAAACCCTATTATTCTTGTTATCCAATAAAGATTCCATTGGCATGGGCTGTTGCTGTAACCCACTAAGTAAAGGCTGAAAATACCCGTTTTTTGTTTTTTTTTTTTGTTTTTTTATCTAGTAATTATATATATAAATGTGAACAAGTACCTTTTCATTCTTTATACCTCTTTGCTCTCCCTTCTTCATTTACTTCCTTACTGCTGTCTAATTCTCTTCCCTGACTTTCTCTCTAAATATACCATAATTTATTTATTTATTTTACATTTGTTAACCGGGCTAGTCTGGCTGAGCTTTTGGCTCATTTTCAGCAGAGACCCGGGGAGAAAAACTCCTCAGGACTAGAAAACAATTTATTAAATTTTAGTGTCATAATAGTAGCAATCAGCTATAGGATCTTACAAGCAGAGACCTGGAGAGAAAAAAGCTCCTCAGGCAATTTAGTTATACAGAGTATTAACAATTGGCAGACAAGTATGCGAGTTGTTACAAACAAGGTTTTAAACAATTAGCAGAAGAAAATGTGACTAGTTACAATATTATTTAAGTTGCTTAGAGCAAAATGAGTTAATAGTTAGGCAGATGCTTATTTAAAGTGGGTGGGATCTAGTTGTATAGGAGTTTGGAAACAAAAAAGGAAAGTAAGAATTGCTAGTAGGAGATGTAGGGGAGGTAGAGAGTATAGAAGACAGACTAGACAGGTAGGTTGTTTTGAGACTGTAGGAATTAAGAGAGGTTGGAGATAGAGGAAGGGAAGAGGTAGAAGAGGCAGGGGAATAGTGTTAGAGATACATTGAGTGAGGTGGTGAAATAGGCGAAAGGATGGTGGTTTCAGGGTGGTTGACTACAGTGGCAAGACCACTTTGTTTTTAGGTATTTCATTGAGGCTAATTTGAAACCTTTGCTATGCTGGAGGGATTTTATTTCCAAGGGGAGTTGGTTCCAAGACCATAAGCCTGTTTATCCTTCAGTTCATATTGCAATTCCTGTTTGTATTAGACTAATTTACCTTTAATGTTTCTACAAACTGTCTAAAATTTCTCTAAATATTAAATTATTATCATATACCTTGCATTGATTCTTAACCAATGATCTGATATTGTCACTCTTCATTCATACTTGACTGTTGGGTTCGATTCCAATCCTCGGAACCGACTTGGCGTTATATCAAGCTTGCACCAGCCAAAAACTCTCAAGCTAAGGCTACCCATACTGCTTCTTCAGATCTCATTTGCCAAGTAGAAAATCGGACGTGTCAGCCATGTTCTCAGCTAAGTGCTAATTTTTTCATTATAGAAAAGCTTTTTGTCTGTACTGCTCTACTAGTTTTGTTCTTTCTTCTTCCCAGACTGTCATTAGTGTATGTTTGTTGTTAATAACTAGTATCTAAACCACTTTGTCTTACCTTTTAGGTAGTCTAATTTACATTGTTGGTATAGGCTCCTCCTTCCCTCTACCTACGGGTAATTCTTTATACCATTGCTGGTATCCTTTGAGTTCCCCTCTCTTTTTTCTTACCTTTTTTGTGGGTAGTCTCAGATATCATTGTTGGTATAAAAAAAAATCTATATCTTTACTTCTTATTTCCTTAAGTGTTGTGTGTCTTGGGTGTGTGTGTTTGTATCTGTGCTCGTGACTTCTTGTGAAAATGGCAGAAAAGCAGAAGGGAACCACAGGGTTCAAACAATATAGGGACTGCAGCAGCAAGATGCCCAATTTCGATGGGCATCTTTCATGTGTTTGTTGTTTAGGTGTTCCTCATCTTGAGTTAAAACCCCCATGTGAACTCTGCAAAGATTTCAATGCTTGCACCCTTGCAGAGAGATGGAATAAACTAATTCTAAAGGGTTTACTAAAATGCCCATTCAGTGAAGCTTTATTTGAGGCAGAGATGTCTAAATTTCCCAGGACAGAGTCTAAGAAAAGAAGCCTTTCGGTACCATCATCTTCCAAGGTAAATGAGTCTAAGTCTCAGGTTCTGACCCACTCATCGGAACCAAAACCTAAAGTTCCAACGACTGTACAGACTTCTGCCCTGGCACTGAAACCTGCAAAATTCCCCACAGTGCCGTCTGTTGTTCAGACTTCCAAACTCCTACGATGCCGACCATGTCTTCAGTACTGATGACCTCCCTGGCACCAGCAATGGTCTCCTCAAATTTGTCGGTTCTGTCTTTCCTAGCCAAGTAAGTACCTGTTCAGCAAAACATGGTGCTGAAGGTCGAAATACTAAGGACCCCCAGGACTAGATACTCCCCATCTATAGACCCCTTTTTGGGTCAGCAGTTAAGCCCATTTGTAGAGAGACTGGACTCACCTTTGGGGATGTCTATCTGCTCCTCCAGGAGTCTTTCAGAACTGCATGTAGTTAGATTGATGGATCAGCTCTTGGCAGCCAGAGGTCTTCAGCTCCCCTTTACACCTCCCTCCCTCCCGGAGCCGAGGTTTACTCTCCAAGGACTCCCGCTTATCTTCCTCCGTCAGCCTCTCTGTAGGTCTTGGAGCCCACCATTTCGATGTTCCTGGTGCCTACTACTTCGGTGCCGATGGTAGATCTCACCTTGGTACTAGAACTGACTCTGTGGTCTTCAGATCCTTCGGAACCATTGCACACACAGGACCATGATTTGGCTGCTGGCTCTGGGATACCTGAATCGGCTCCAATTTTTCCCATGATGCCATCTATGGTTCCTGGTGCCCTGGCAGTTACAAGTCCTCTCTAGGCTCCTACTCTGAGGGGTGGCTCATCGGAGCAGGGTGTGACCCTGGTTCTGTGGTTGTCTTTCTCGGTTCCAGGCTCCATCCCTCTTTGGGTGGCCCTGCCATCCAGATTATGGAGAGAGCCCTAGCCTCAGCAGACCAACAGTCGGCACCATCCCTGACAGAGTGTCACATTTATGTATCCTCTGGCTCGCAGCTGTCACAATCATCTACCTTAGGACAGTGGGCACAAGAGCAGCAAGATACCCTGCTGCAGGGTCCCCTATCTTCGGAGGCCTCCATCGACCTTCCCCCCTGAGATCATGCAAGTGGAAGCACCTGGGTTTTCCTGAAGAATCGCTGATACAGATTTTGATGAAGAGGAAGGGTCCCCACGATCACCCGCTGAAGATGTCTCCTTTGGAGACATCCTAGAAATTCTGAAACAGAGGGGTGATTGGAAAAACTCAAACCCATCCTCTGAGGAATCTGTCTTCCTGAAGGCTTTTCATACCCAGCCATTTACTTCTTTGGTGATCCCCCTGCAGATCAACTAATCAAGCTCATCATGCAGCATGCATAGAAGGCTTCTGACACCATAGAGCCAATCCAGTGGAGACCTGACAAAATTCTGTCACCCCCGGAAGATCATCCCCACTTGTCAAGAGGTCTAGCAGTGGATGCCATGGTGGTGGTGGCAGCAACAAAAAAGGAACTCGCAGAAGAGAGTTTAACTGTCCATCCTCCAAACTGAGTGTCTTGGATGATGGACAGAATTGGAAAGTGGGTCTTTGCTTCATCAACCTTCACTATTTGGTCTTTGAACTTCTTGGCACACTTTACCTGACTCCAAAGAGATATGATAACTGAGCTCTCAAAGACCCTAGCAGGAGCAGTGTCTGACGAGGTCCAGGATAAGGTTCCCTCCCAGCTTGTCAATTTCCAACTCGTCTATGTGGCTTATTGCACATACAGCTGAAGTGACATCCAGGACAGTGGGTACAGGCATTGTCATTAGGCAGCATGCCTGGATGTGCTTGTGTGACTTTGTGGACCCGTTTAAGTCTTCATTTGTCAATGCTCCAGTGAATGCTACTTCATTGTTTGGCCCAAAAGTCAGAGACACATTAGCCATTTGTGAGAAGGATGGAAGACCCTTTCTGATGTGGGGGTGCGTTTTTCCCCTCCTCAGCAACCTTACTCCAGGAATCAGAGGGGTGGAAAGATGTGGTTCAGGAAGACCCAAGGGCTTTTTCAGGACACACATGTTAAGTATCCTCCCAGGGCAGAAGGGGGAAATTTTCAGGAAGATGCCCCTCCTGTGGCAGAGGGGGCCCACGTAACCAGGGTGCCAGAGATTCCTTTTCTGGACAACCCTACCTGCGCTCCTGAGCAGCGTCCCGATTGCTTACCTCTGGAAGCAGTTGAGGGAAGATTTTCTCTGCACCAATCAGCCTGGCTCACAATAACATCAGATTCTTGGGTGTAGACGATAATTACCAGAAGTTACAACATTCTCTTCATTCTTTGCCCCAACCCATAAAAGCAAATCCCAACATTCCTCCCAGTCAGAGGGATATAGCAGCACTAGAAATTCAAAAGCTGCTTTTTGCTATCATGTTATTTTGTAGAAACTTGATGCTGAAGAGCATGTTTGGTAATGATATATCTAACTGTAACGTACCTAAGAAAGCAAGTGGGTTTATACCACAGCTTTCACCCACCTTACATCTTTTTTTGAGTGCTTGTGAGAAAGATATGGCCAAGTATTACACCGAAGGTCTTTTTTCCAAATATTATAATTTAACCACAGAGCAGACCACAGCTTTGAAGGGATTAGCCAACAACGCTTCCATAACAATAAAAAAGGCGGATAAGGGGGGAGCTATTGTTATAATGGACACTGCATGGTACAATGACAAAATAAAACATTTGCTACAAGATGACATGGCTTATATAGAGATTAATCCTGTATCTGTAAAACATATAGTTGATAAAGTACATAAGAAGTTAAATACCCTGAAGAACAACTTTAGCATCACTGAAGAGACTTATCAGTTTTTACTGATAGAGAAACCAGTGATCCCAATATTTAAGGCACTACCCAAACTGCACAAATGTTTGAATGACCCACCCCTTAGGCCGATTGTTTCAGGCAGGGGATGGGTAACCGAAAATGTCTCCATATGGATAGATTTTTTATTAAAACCTTATATCGAACAAATGGATAATATCCTGATAGACACAGGGCATTTTTTACAGATCTTGGGGAATGTTATTAAACCTGCCAGTGCAGATAATGTTCTTATGGTGACACTAGACATTAACAGTCTTTTTACAGTGATCAACAATGATTATGGTATCACTTCTATAATTGAACTTTTGACAGGTTTGGGTGTCACTGAGAACAAAATAGAACTTATCAGGGATCTGCTAACATTAGTGCTGGACAATAATGTTTTTTTGGGAGCTGGCTCCACGTATAGGCAAGCACAGGGTGTAGCCATGGGCACACCCTGTGCCAATACCTATGCGAACCTTGTCCTCTCAAAATGGGAAATGAGGAATATTTTGGGAAATGCTACTTGGAAGGATCACATCTTGATGTATGTTAGGTTTGTAGATGATATTTTTATTCTTTGGAAAGGAGAATATGACTTGTTTAACAGTTTTTTGTCTTACCTACATACTACCACCACCTTCCTTAAGTTTAGTGCGAACACATCTTACCACTCTATAGATTTTTTAGATGTGAGGGTCACACAACAACAAGTAGGCTTTTCATCCAGCCTACATAAGAAAGACTGTTGGAAAAATACCCTGCTGTCCTACGACAGCATGCATCCTCGCCACATTTTCCCAAATATTGTTAGAGGGCAAGTGAGTCGTGTCTCCCGGATTAGCACAGATGACAAGCAATTTGAACAAGAGTTAGTGAATCTAACGGGGCACTTTGAGCAGAGAGGCTATGGGAAGAATATGGTAAGGAACGTCATAGATAATGGTAAGATCCATAGACAGACTAAACTTAGACCTTGGCTCAATAGGAATCAGCTCCAGGATCCCGTAGTGACCGTGCAGGATACCACCATACAGAGAGGCACCAAGTTGCTGTTCACCTATGGGAGCAACATCAGTGACATCTGTAGAATTGTTAACAACAACTGGAATATCCTCACCAGTGATACCAGTTTAAAGGGGCTAATTGATAACAGACCTTATTTTCAATATAGAAGGAATAAGAACTTGAGTGACATTTTATGTAAGGAGAATAGTCTTTCTGAAAGCAGGCCATTTAAGAGCAGGGCAGGTACACTTCCATGTGGTACGTGTAAAGCCTGCAGCTTTATCAATAAAGAGGTTAACTTCACACATAGAACCACCGGGAAGAATGTTGTTTTTAAAGGTAGAGCCACTTGCAGGACCTCAAATGTGGTCTATTTGGCTGAATGCACAAAATGCCCCAGTTTCTATGTGGGCATGACCACAAATATGTTTAAGGTGAGAATCCTACAACATTTAGGAAGCATAAGGAATAGGGATGACAGCAATGCCTTGTATAGGCATATATGCATACATCCAACACATAGCTTTTCATTTAGAGTGATAGTTAACATTAGAATGAATAATCGGGGGGGGGGGGTGTCAGGCTGCAGACTGCCTTGGATGAAACTAAATGGATTATAGATTTAATGGCACACCTACCCCCAGGTTTAAATGATGTTATTCCTTTAAAACCCACACTCCTGAGGAGGCGTGTGTTTCATTGACCTATAAGGTTTTCATTGGTTGTGACTCTTTTTAAAAAAGAATGTGCATGCAGTGTTTGTTGTCTGATGAAGGGTGTAACCCGAAAGCGCTAACCTTTTTTCATTTTGTCTGCATTTGGATTACTTCGTTTACCTGTTTTAAAGTTTTTATTAAAAGTTTTATTGAGCAGCAGCAGTGTCCTGCCATCTTTTCTTCTGTTCTGCTCCATTTGTGAGAAGGATGGAAGACCCTTTCTGATGTGGGGGTGCGTTTTTCCCCTCCTCGGCAACCTTACTCCAGGAATCAGAGGGGTGGAAAGATGTGGTTCAGGAAGACCCAAGGGCTTTTTCAGGACACACATGTTAAGTATCCTCCCAGGGCAGAAGGGGGACATTTTCAGGAAGATGCCCCTCCTGTGGCAGAGGGGGCCCACGTAACCAGGGTGCCAGAGATTCCTTTTCTGGACAACCCTACCTGCGCTCCTGAGCAGCGTCCCGATTGCTTACCTCTGGAAGCAGTTGAGGGAAGATTTTCTCTGCACCAATCAGCCTGGCTCACAATAACATCAGATTCTTGGGTGTAGACGATAATTACCAGAAGTTACAACATTCTCTTCATTCTTTGCCCCAACCCATAAAAGCAAATCCCAACATTCCTCCCAGTCAGAGGGATATAGCAGCACTAGAAATTCAAAAGCTGCTTTTAAAACTTTTAAAATGAGTCATCCAAACAGTCCCACCAGATCAGATAGGATCTGAATTTTAAATAAATCAACGAAAAATAAACCAAAGTCTTAAGAAAGACTTAAAAGATGAAAAACAACGAAGATTCCAGGTTGAGAATTTTATTATTAAAACATGTCTTAGTGCCTCGGCCACCACAGCCTTCGATGAGCACACAATTTATGGTAGAAATACATTCCCTTTTATACAAAGTGTTAATAAACTAATTGATAAAAGATCAATTAAACAATTAGATATTTAAAGAGACTGCACTCACGTTCAAATAGAAATCCATACCAAAAATATCAAAAACTAGTATAGGATCTGAATTTTACTCAAGATTCTTTTTAGTTTCAAAAAAGACAGGGGACCAGAGGCCAGTCTTAGACCTCAGTATTTTAAACATGTTTGTATGACAAACAAAGTTCCGGATGGTCATGGTTTAGTCTAGCCTCCCTTTTCTGGAGAAAAACAATTGGATGTGCTCTATAGATTTTCAGTATGCATATCATCACATAAAGATGGACAAATGCTCCAGACGATTTCTCCGCTTCTGGCTAGGAGCCAGTCATTACCAAGTTCGAGCACTGCCCTTTGATCTCACCACAGCCCCCAGAGTGTTTACCAAATGCATGGCAGTTTTAGAAGCTCACTTAAGGCTAGAGGGATTCCACGACTGGCTCCTCACTGCCCCCGCCAGGCATCTGCTGCTTTATGCCTTGGATTACGTTCTACTCCTTGCCGAGTCCTTAGGCATATCAATAAACAGAGAACATTCTCAACTATTTCCCACACAGGACATAGAATTCATTGGAGAAAAGCAAAACATGAAATCTTGCATGGCTTCTCTGCCTTATCACGGACTGGTAAACTTAAGATCGCAACTGCAAGTGATACACTCTCAAGACAAGGTTCCTGCTCGCCTAATCTTGCATCTTCTTAGGTCCATGGCAGCGACAATCACTTTAGTTCCCCTAGCGAGGTACCACATGAGGCTACTTCAATGGCTGTAGGTGTCACAATGGTCACTAACTGTCCCAATGTCTCACTCAGTCCTCATAATAAACCACTGCATACAGGATTTACTGTGGTGGATGAAGCTAGAAGAGAACTTATGGAGTCGCCCCTTCTGCCCCTTTCAGCCCAAGGCCATAGTGACCACAGATGCTTCCCTGATAGGGTGGGAGGGCATTTTCAGGGAAGGACAGTCCAAAGTACTTAGTGCCCTCAAAAGGCCAATCTGCATGTCAATGTCCTAGAACAGAGAGCAGTGCTTTTAGCATTGCAGGCATTCCAGTCTGCCCTTCCTTCAGGGACAATTGCAATCCAGTCAGATAACATGTCAGTGGTCTGGTACATCAACAAATAGGGGGAAACAGGTTCTATCCTCCATGTTGGGAAGCCCTAAGAGTTTGGCAATGGGAAATTGCCTCCAACCTCTTTCTCATAGCAATGCATATCCCGGGGAACTCCATCGTGATTGTGGAAAAACTGAGCCGATGTATTCTCCTGCCTCATTAGTGGTCTCTCAAACACGATGTAGCGATGAAGATCTTTCATCGATGGGGTCAGCCTTGCTGCAACCAGTTCACCTCTCCTGTGAACCACAAATGCAGCAGATACTTTGCCCTAAGTCCCAGAGAGATGCTCTTCTCCATGATTGGCCCCAGGACTTTTTATGCCTTCCCTCTAATCCTTCTAATTCCCAAATTTCTGAGGAAAGCCCAAATGTTGAGAAGCAAAGTGATTCTCATTGCACTCTATTGGCCACATCAAGTCTGGTTCCCCTTTCTTTGGCCTCACCTAGTTCACCACGCGTGGATTCTGGATCCTACTTCAGATCTGTTATCTCATCCTCAGAGCATGATTCATCGCAACCCATAAAATCTCAAGCTGACAGCTTGGTTTCTCCACTTCCAAAGATTGCCAGGCAAAACATTTTGTCCTCTCCAGAACAAAAGATACTTCTGGCTTCTCATAAACCATCTACCAGAAAACTTTATCTTAGCAAATGGAAGAGATTTGTTTTTTGGTCTGATAAAAAAAGGTCTTGATCCTTTCTCGGCTCCACTCGATAAGATATTGAATTACTTAGCCATCTTATTTCAATTTGGAGCCTCAACTTCTACCACTAGAGTTCATTTAGCTGCTATTTCCATTTTCCATAATGGATTCAATGATCATTCTTTAATGTCTCACAGCCTTTGCAAAACATTTCTTAAGGGTGCTTTACATTTGAAACCTCCTTTCAAAGATCCCATAGTGCCTTGGGACTTAACGTTGGTCTTGCAATGTTTGCTTCATCAGCCGTTTGAGCCAGCAGGCACTTGTGACCTCAAGTTTTTATCGTGGAAGACCCTTTTCTTGGTAGCTATCACCTCCGCCAGGAGAATTTCAGAGCTGCAGGCTGTGTGTGTAAAGTATCTGTATATCATTTTTCACAAGGAGAGACTATCACTCAGAACTAATCCTTCTTTCTGCCTAAAGTAGTGTCAGACTCCAGTATCAATCAGACTATAGATTTACCAGTCTTCTTTCCAAATTTCTTAAATAAGGGAGAATATTCCTTGCATTTGTTGGACTTTCACAGATAATTACGTTTTTATTTGGACAGAACAAAATCATTTAGGAAATCGGACCAACTGTTTCTATCTTTTTCTGGTACTAGACTGGGCAAACCATTTCCAAAAGTACTCTGTCAAAATGTTTGAGATACTGCATTACATTTGTTTATGGTCAAAATAAACTAAACTTACCAACAAAAGTTATAACTCATTTTACCAGATCTGTTTCCACTTCAGTAGTTTTTCATTGCAGAGCTTCGATGGATGATATAAGCGCAGCCACAATTTGGGCTACCCCTAATACCTTTATCATTCATTACAAATTGGATATGGTCTCCAGGGGAAGAACATCCTTTGGCTTTATGGTGCAGAGGAATATCCTTCCTTTGGGCCTCCCAGGATCTAAAGTAGCTGGGGACTCTGTCCCAGCAGTCAGGTATGAATGAAGAGTGACAACATCAGATAAAGAAGTTATGTCTTACCATAACGTTCCATCTGTTTTATCGATCTTCATTCATTCTTGACATCCCACCCTCCTGTCCCCTCCAAAAGACTCCTGGAGGTTCGGAACTAGTCCTGGGATCCTAGTAGGGTTGCTGCTCAGAGAAAACTTTCATGATTTTCTTCATGATGAGCAAACGCGATCTGAGGTAAAAGGAAGAGAGACAGTATGGGTAGCCTTAGCTCGAGAGTTTTTGGTTGGTGCGAGCTTGATATAACGGCCGAGTCGGTTCCAAGGATCAGAACCAAACCCAACACTCAAGAATGAATGAAGATCGACAACCCAGATGGAATGTTATGGTAAGGCACAACTTTTTTTTATATTATGTCTAATTTGTTATAATTATTTAAACTGCAGATGTTTTTGTTTTATTGTTCTTAAAATGTTTTGTAATAATTTGGAGGTTTTCTCCCCGGGCCTCTGCTGAAAATGGGCTTCTACTCAGTCGGACTTTCCCGACAATCGAATGTCATTAAAAAAATAATGATAAAATAATTTTGGCCAGGTCTCTCTAATTATATTTCAGTTGTTATGTGTTCTTGATGTGGATGTCAAGCCTCATCTTTTAAGGTTTGCTTTGTGTGCTTTCAAGTTGAAGTTCTTGCCATCTGTGGCTTGAACCCATAACAAGTTGTTAATGATCTGAATGAATTAATGAATCAGTGAAGTTGGTAATGATGACCTGAGCATATTCCTGTCTGTTAAAATCATGGAAACTATCATCTAATACCAGCATTGGCAAATAGATAAAAGAGTTATAAATGAACTGTTTTTTTCTGAGAGCAAGATCAAATGCCAGACATTTCCAAGAACTGTTCCTTTAAATATATGCAGTAATATACTTGTTGGTGTCAGTGTACTGGAGTGAAAATAAGTAGAAGGCAGGGTAGGAGTTACTGCTTATCATGAATTATTTTAAAGGATGAAAGAGATCAGTGTGACCCTTTGCTTGCCTTGTGAATAAGTGTTTTGTCCTGTAGTCAATCATTGTTATTATACTGGGACAGCATTTTTGTCTCTATATGTTTTCCTAATATGTCTGGAAATATTCCATAATGCATATTAAGCTGAAAAAGCAATGCAACAATCAAGAGAGAGAGAAAAAAAATTTTTTTTATGTATACAAACTAGAAATTCTCACACAGCAGTCTGTTCTGGCAGCTGCCTGAGACCATTTTACAGCTTCTCCTACATTTTACAATAATTAATCTGTCACAGTCTTACCAAAATAAACTCTAAGTTTGCCTTCTGTCCTAAGCAAGAACTTTCAAAACTCCATGGAAAAGTCTTTAAATAAAACTGCAATCAGACAAGATTTAAAAATGTATACATTTTGCAGATTGAATAAATCAGATTTCATCACACAGTTTAACATCTGTACCTGTCTTCTCCATACTTGTAGTCTGTATTCTGTAAATATTCATGAGTGTATGTTCATAGGTTGGTACTAGGCTATCGACCCTAGGGCCTATACAAGCCTAGCCATAACAATTCCCTGGCTATTTCTTCCCACAGTATTTACTTCCCTGGACCCCTGTCTAGCAGGGCGACTGACGTGATCCACGGGGTAAATTTCCTATCTCCCATCCAATCATCAAGGTTCCTTTTGAAGAGGGCCAAAGAAGTGCTCTGCTTGACATGTATGGGCAGTCTATTCCAGAGTCTGAGGAGTCTCTGGGTCAGGAACCTATCCCTCCAGCATGTTTTGTTCATTGTGATGACAAGGTTTAGATCTCTGGAGCGTGTGTCTCTGAGGGGTTGGATTTCTTTAAGTGTAGCATGTCCAACAGCTCTGGGTTTGACATGGCCTTGTATGTTAAGCAGAGATCGCCTCTGAGTAGACCGTATGCAACAGAGTATAGGTAGAGTTTTTTAGATGGTCAGTATAGGGCATCTGCTTTAGGCCTGTGATTCTTTTAGTGAGTTATTTCTGCAGCCTTTCCAGTTGTTGCAGATGTCTTGAGAGGTACTTATACCTATACATAGGTATTCTATAATGGGTCTAATGAGGGATGAGTACAGTGGGACAATGACCTCCTTTTTTCTTGATGAAAAACCCTTAGTGATGAGGTGTGCCACATAGAAGGATTTCCTGACTGTTGTGGCGATGTGGTTATTGAAGGTGAGACTACTGTCCACCTGTGTCCCTAAGTCTCTTATCACACTTCCGGTGTTTAGTGTACTGCTACCTATGTGGTAATTCACGGGTACATGTTTTTCCCAAAGGGGATAACTATATATTTCTTGGCATTGAGCTTGAGCCCATGGCTCTGGCACCAAGCATCTGTTTCTGTAAGGCCCTTTTGTAGAATATCCACATCATTTGGGGATTCAGTAATGGCTACCAGTCTGCAGTCATCTACAAACTTTGTTAACCAGAGTCCGTTAGTGTTGGCCTGTACTTCAGAGAAGTAGATGCCAAACAAGAGTGGTCCCAGGACTGAACCCTGAGGTACTCCACTTGTCTGGAGCTGGATTTGGAGTTGGCTTCTTTTACAGTGTGGGTTCTGTCAGTAAGCCAGTTGGCAACCCATCGAGTGATGTAGAGATTAATGCCCAGCTTAGTAAGTTTATCTATGATTCTAGAGTGGGGGGGGGGTGATGTTGAAGGCCACACTGTACTCTTTTCTATGCTTATGAGGAATTATGCTTATATTGTGAAATGCCAATTTCTGCAGTATTTCTCCCCAGGCTTAACCAGTTAGGCTGCATCCAGTTATACCTCCTGATCAGCAAGTAAAAATAAGCAAAGACACACCTAGGGGCAATGCATATGTCTCTGATAGCTCTGTATCAGTAGTCTGATTAGTAGCTCATGGCATTGGAGGGTTGGCCAGAAGGACAAAGATCTTTTGGCTGAATCCAGCTTTTCTTACTCTGGGGAATGTATTCAGTGCTGTGGTATTTGGCTGAGACCAAGGGGTAACACACAGCAAGAGGTTCTTCGGTTTGATACTTGGAGTGCCTTCTGTGCGGAGTCTGCATGTCCTCCTTGCATTCGTGTGGGTTTCATCTGGGTGCTCCAGTTTCCTCCCACATTTCAAAGACATGCATCTGGAGCGTTTTTCCCTGAGACTGCACTGAAAATTGGCTTTGTCTGACTTTCCCAGTAAACAAATGTTAAATAAAAATAAATAAATAACACCATTATGTTACATATGCACATATTTTTCAAAAGTTGGTTCCAGAGCAGAACATGAAGTGGAGATGTAGTACATATAAAAAGGCTACTCACAGCATGACAGGGCCTTCATGTCTTCCTGTGACTTTCCCCATCTTGATATAGGTGATCCACTAGCACTAACCATGTGACTTTCTAACCTGTTGACAGGAGACCTAGCCAGTGATAGGCTGTGTTAGAATATCATGTAGTGGTAGAGGACTGAGGAGATTGACCTTATCCAGGTAGGTAAGGTCCATGTATTACAGGCAGGGGAAGGGAAAAAAAGACAACCAAAAATGAAACCTTAGTTGAAGGCTATGCATAAATAGCATGACAAGGGCATCCTTAGTGGTGTGGAACTAGAAATAAGCCTTCTGATCTTCTGACTTCAAGTTAAACATGCTACATATAGAATGAGTAATACCTGTGTGTGCCCTTATTGATGCTGTTCTCCATATTAAAAAATGCATTCTTTTAATTTTATGCATGCAGTAATTGGCTGTCCAGTAATACAGTGGATGAGGTGCTTAATGTGTCTTTATAAAGCAGTTCACAGGCCTGATAGTCTAGGCATCAGTGGAAAAAAACAAGATTGCTTGGAATAACTGTCTATCAGACCTTGTAGCACCCTGTTTTTTTGCTAGTGGGTGAAGGCCAGAGTTCTGCGGGATAATTAAGGTTCCAGATTTATATACAGGCTACCATCATAGCAAAAGAGAAAATAACAGGACAAGACTGTCTACTGCTTTGTTTTAAGCTTTTGGACTTTTTTCCAAGCTGTGTTTGTTTAGAAACTGAAACCCAACTAGCTACGTATGTGCTGGGATGAGCGGTGAGGAGGTGTATTTTGAGTGATGGTAGTCTTTCCTCTTTCCAGGCCACTAAGACCAATCCATAGTTGAACTGACTTGAAAAAGAAGTTCAGTTAATTAATTGCCTTGCAGTGGGAGGTGACCAATTTTCTAGGTAGTACAAACCAGTAGGCAAACAAATTTAGCAGTTCTTGGATGAAAACAAAATAACATTGCAGAACTGATATTTGTTACTATGTTTCAACTCTAAATAACTATATGAATTCCCTGTTTATTATTTTTAAAATGAATTACTTTTAAACTGCATAATTTTGCCACACAGACTGAAACAACTGGAGGATGTGGAAGATTTGCATTTGTTATGGGCAAGTGCCAGTGCTGTGTCTTTTAAATTTCTCTTATCCCCAAAAATGCAAGCATTTTGGTACTTGCACAAGGTCCACGGATGACTGAAGAGTAATGACGTTTTGCCTTTTGGTGACTGGCAGTGCTCTAATGGATGCAGTCTTTGTATGCATTTCCTTACAAGTTTGTTTGATCAATAATATCAGCCAGCCAGCCGTTCCTGGCTCAGAATCATTCCTGAAAGCTCCTTTGTAATAATGGATTGCTGTTGGTTACATAAACTGCTGCCTCCCGCTGAGTCAGCCCTATCAGGTTCCAAGTCTGACAGCTTTCTGGAAAGGCCTTGCAGGAAACCAGCAGAGAGAGAGAGAGAGAGAGAATTTGTCTACCATACTGCTGTCCTCTTTCTGCATTTAGCAGCAACCCACTTATTCCATGTCAGCAGATCTTTATTGCAGCATCTACTAATTTGTGAATATATGCATGCAGTTATTTAGCTTGTATTTAGTTTTTGTTATAAAACAATGGTATTTAGAACAGATGGATACATTTTCTTTAACTGATGTAAGAATCACGTATTTTGGAATAATTATTTCACTATATTTACCTTTCCAGATAAAATTTCTCAGTGTTTGCTTTAGGTGCAGTTCAGATAATACTGTGTTTGTCTATATATTGTATGTTATCTGGAATCCCCTTGATTTTTGATATTCAATTGCTCTTGCATAACAATTACAGTTCAACAGCTCAGGTTTGCTGTGTAAACGTATATTACAATTCATAACTTACAGCTTCAAAACTGTCCAGCAGCAGATACAAAGATTTGTATAGGTGCAGCTGTGCTGTGCTCATGCACTTGTCTTAAGTAAATAAGGCTGATAATTGCAAGAACTACTGGAAAACAGTTCTGTCCCTGTTTGATAGTGTCTCAGAGATGTCTAGCACTGGATGTTATTGTGACCGACCTACACATTGTGTCTTGAGTGCTTAAAATAGGACTGGGGTGTACATGAGATGGGTAGGATAGACATGGTAACAAGTTCGGACTGTTTCAAACTGTCTGCTACCTGCTTGTTAAATTATTTATAATAAAGTTATCTAGCTCATCTGCGCACATGACTGCAAACAGATCAAAAAGAAATGTTCTGATTTTCTGTATTGTTGACTGTACTATTAAAAATGCATTTTTTTTCACCTTTAGGCTTCAACGTGGTCGGGAACATATAACCCTAACAGAGAAGGAAGCAAGGTACACGTGTGCTTTTAGAATCCTCTTCAATAGAATGGCAAATCCAGGCAGATTTATAAGAAGGCCTTATTAAGATTGTATTGCTAGAGAAGTGCAACCATTGATGACTGTGGGCCACAAAACTCCTGATTAAGTATTTCTTTTGGTAACTCTCCTGTACGATTAGGTAGTCACCTCACATCCAGTGTTCATAAGTCTTAATAAATATAATGTTTTATGTCTGTTTCTTAATCACTGTTTGAGATTCTAATGATTTTATTTCCCTTTGATTTCATTTCCTCATTTAATTTTACTGTTTCTATTTTCCTTTTATCTGCTGTTGCCTGAGTTTTGCTGCACTATTTTGGCCTCACAACCCTGAAAATGAGGTATTTCAAACATATCTCAAGTATACTTTCCAGTCAACATAAAACTTAAATTAGATTTTCTCAGAGAGGACAATGTTGAGAACTTTTCAGTGTTGTACACCATTTCAGACTCTAATTTCTGTTTAAACTTTTCTGCCTCTTCCAATATATACTGTCTGCCTGCATCGGTGTGGGCAGATATTATATAATAGTACTTAGACATGACGTGCAGTATCAGCTGGGTGTGTGTGTGTGTGTGTGTGTGTGTGTGTGTGTGTGTGTGTGTGTGTGTGTGTGTGTGTGTGTGTGTGTCTGTCTGTGCACAGCACTCACTAGCATGAACTCTTCGTATAGCTTTTAAGCTAAGTACATGTAAAAGTTGATTTGAGCATGATAAACTGTTCCCTCTACAATACTGGTTTATAACACTTAAGTGAAAAACAAAAACTGCTGCGAACTGATAAAAATCAATGAAAAACACCAAACGTCGAGAAAAAAAACTTTATAGAATAGCAAAGCTTTTGGGTTACTACCCTTCTTCAATACTAATACAAACATTAAATGAAACAATCAACAAATATATATATATATATATAAAGCACAAGTTGTGCTTTTTATGCATATAGGTTTAGGTAGTTATATCAATTTCCTTATGTTTTGAATGTTATTTTATAAACATATTCTTGTGTATTTTTTACACCTTTAATATGTATGCTTGTCACATAATTAATTGGCTGCTAGTCATGTGATGTTTGACTCTTATTTAAAGTTGATTGTTTCATTTAATGTTTGTATTAGTATTGAAGAAGGGTAGTAACCCGAAAGCTTTGCTATTCTATAAAGGTTTTTTTTCTCGACGTTTGGTGTTATAACACTTAAGTGCCAGAAGTAACAGAAGGTTTAGAGAAACCATTCTTCAAGATTTGCTTGTTAAAGGCATGGACATTGTGCAGTGAATAATGGGTAGACAATATAATTTTCTGAGGGGCAACATCCCCTGATGATCAAGACATATATCCCCAGCTTTTAAATCATTGGGAACAAAAAAAAAGATAAACACTGCGTACCAGGTTTACCTTCCGTTTTAAGAGAAACAAACTAGGCTTAGTTTTAGTTGTTACTTTGCATCATTAGATGATTTTGTGACATAAATTCTGTTTGTCTATCTTTTTAGCTTTGATGTTCTGTTAATAAGCACAGAAGTGTCCTTTGGTTAGTTCAAGATGGGATTTGCCCCTTTAAATAAATGCCAATTTTATCAGTAAACATATTGGTGATATGCCAAGGCGTGTTCACTGATTTATATTGCATTATTTAACAGTTACTTAACTCATTGATTGAATGCAAATTTTTTCGGAACAGTCGATTATGCCATTACATTTCTTTTTCTATGCAGTGTTGTAACCAGTTAAAGAAAATGCTGCTGAAAAATATTCCATTCAGGGCATTGCATTTACACAGCATCTCTAAGTGGAGTGAAAACCTCAAAGGGCATCACATTTTTTTTAAGTTAACCGTGTTAATACTGCCCCAAAGTGGTTAAGTAGATTATTGCAAGCCAATTAACCCTAACACCTTTCTAGTTTTTATGCCACTCCAGTGACATGACATGGATTACAGTTTTTGGTTTATTAGCATGTGAAAACCATCATTGTTTTGGCAAAATAAAAAATTATACAGGCAACGCTGAACATTTTTCTTCTGTAATTAGAAATACACTTAATTGCAGGCAACTGCAGAAACACTCCTTTCCCAACATTAATTTGCAGCACACCAAAGTCTGGAGATGTATATAATGTGTTTCCATGAAGCATTTATGAGAATCATGAATCTTTGATGTCAGCAGTGGGATGCATTTTCAGAGCCCCTGAGCAACTATAACAGCAGAAACAATGTTTATGCTTTTGTTTCCATAAAACTTCTGATCTATTTTCATTATCAGAAAGCCAGCTGGCAGAAGCCAAAGTAAACACTAACACTTATAACTGACACACTCGTTACAAGCATCATGGAAGCAAAACAGATGAGGTTGTAGAGAATGACTTTCCTTTAACATCAGTATTACTTACTGCTTCATAGTTGTGGTGATTATAAAATGTGCAGCAGTACCTGTGAGGCCTGGTTTTGTTTCAATAGAAACTATAAATGTGGAGTATGAAGCTGAGTAACTAATATCATACTAATGAGAAGTTGTTTAAAAGTAATTTTTGATGTTCAGTACCTCTACAGACTGATGTGCTGATTTGTGTTTCCATTAGTCCATGTTTGGAAATCGACATGAAACTTTTTTGTGGGGTGGGATGTGGTATTTTCACAGGCTGGGGGAAGACTGGTTAAGATTTTTGCCTCACAGCACCAGGTTCAGTCCTCATTTCCTATCTCTCTCTCTCTCTATCTGTGGAGTTTGCATTTTCTGCTCTGTTTGCATGGCTTTTCTTTAAACAAGCCACCTGAAACAATTTGAAAAACTGCAATAATCCCTTATTAGAAAATCAGAGGGTTAGAAAACTTTATTTAGAAAGGTTTCTGAAATTGTTAGATATTCTGTTTCTAACAAGTTGCTTAGATGGGTCCTCTGCCCTGCCTATATGACAATTTTTGATTTGATTTTGTTTAAAACTGTTTGCCTAGACTACATGTCTGTGGGAGCTAATACCAGATCAGGGAACCTAGTAATAAAAATGGTTATCAATAATATATATTAAAAAATAAAAACGTGGCATATGCATTATATGACACCTTCACAGAATATTACATAACCTTCCACTGTTAATCAGGAGTCATCAGTTATTAGCATCTTTAAAAAAATAATCTTAATGCATGCATATGGTAGTAGAAAATATCAGCAAGGGTTGCGAAATTCAGTCTCCCTGAAATCCAGAAGGTTGTAAGTTTGACAATGAAGTTTGTAACTTTACAAGCCTATGATATATGCATCCATTCCTTTTTGTAGAATAGCCCTTCCAATCCATTCATGATCCAGAGCATTTGTTCAAAGATAAAGTTCACCAGGGAATGAAGTTCTGGCAAGGGCTAAATCTCTCATTTCTTGTTTTTACTTAATAAACTGGTGCAGCGATAGCGTTGTTGCCTCACAGCAAGAGGTTCTCCCGTTCGATTCTTTGCTGGAGCGCCTTCTGTGTGGAGTCTGCATGTCCTCCCCATGGTCGAGTGGCGTTCGAAAGACATGCGTAGGTTGGGCATCGAGCTGGCACCTCGGCACCCGTAAAAAATCTACTGCCAATCATTAGCAGACCAGAGTTCCACTTTGACGACCCCTAACCGGGAAAAGCCAAAAGAAGAACAAAACTTAATAAACCATGATTTCAACAAGCAATACAAGCTTTAATTCTGTTTTCTTATTTTTAATAAGAATGCAAAATGATCTTTGATACAGATCTTACATTAGACATTATGACAACAGTCTAGTTTAGTAATTCTCATGCTGACATTGTTCTTGTATACCTTGGTTTGCTTTTCCTTAAGGAAAGTGTGCACTATACCCTCAAGGCTGGACAAGTACATTTCCTTGATGCTAGGTTGCGTTGTCTAACTATTAGTAATTGTGACTAGTTTCTTTAAATGGTTTTCAATTCAACTTTCCAACCTGCTGTACAAATGTGGTCAGAAAACAATCCTCTCTTACTTTAGCTACAATACTTGGAATTTGTTTTCTCCTGCCTATGCAGCGCAGTCCCCAATGTGGAGTGGAGGTCATAAAAAAAACTTCTACACTAATTCTGAGCTCATTTAGTCAATCAACCCACCGTACAAATTTAGTCAGCAGATGACTCACTTCTTACTCTTGCTACGGTGCTCATCATTTGCTTTCTCTTGCCTCTGCAAGCCTCAGGGTGGAGTGTAAGTCATAAAAAAATTGTACGTGCTAAGTCTGAGCTAATTTAGTCAGCCAGAAGACTAAAGCAGTATTAGTTGTCACAGAATGCAGGATCTTCAGAAATTTAATCTTCATATCCAGACTGAGGAGGGGTATGTGAAACAGCGGCTTGGTGCTTAAGATGATCTTTTACCGTCATACATAAGCACTAATGTCTGCGAGCAGCATTAACTATGTCCTTTCAAGCAATTTACTATCCTATTGTAGCCATAATTATTCCCACATATAAACTCTTTTTCTCCTCTAATGAACTGCACTCAAAAAAATTGCCACCAGTTCAGTGACAGAGCAGTTTTACTAATGTGACTACGTCCACACATAGCAGATATGCAGGATCTCCCAAATCTAAAGTAGCTACTGAAAAACATAAGCACCAAAGAAGCCTGTAGGATAATCTTTATATCAGACTTAAAATGTAATGTGGAAATGTGAATATAATAAAAAATATCAAGCAGAAGCAAAATGCCTTATAGTTCACCAGTTTGCATTGCTCCTTTCTGCTTGCTGATTCTTTGATACCATAACTGATACTTATCTGACCATGATGTGTAAGGAAAAGGTAATTGACCGGCTTCCCTGAATTTAAAATACAGTATTTGACGGGTAGATTAAAAAGCCCGCAGAATAACAGTGAAAAACATACCTTTCAACTGTCTAGAATTTTACAGAGTTTTGCAGATTTTTGCCTCATATTTTTGGTATGTTCCTTATAAAATTTGTGTTCATCTGGCAAATCACTGAATATTGAAGTCATTAAATAATTACAGACATTTGAATTTCAGACTTCATATCCTTCAAATGCCCTTGATTTTCGGCCTTTGTACCCTCATTAGTTTTAGTTTTCTCTGGAATTATTGTGCTAAGAGGTTGAGAGGTATGGTAAGTAATAACGAGCTTCTCATTGCTTATGTAAAATTTAGCAGTATCAAGGTCCTCCAACTTACATGAGATGCAGCTGGACATGGTGGTCCTTTGGATTACCTTGGTCAGCAGTAGAACCATCCACTTGATAACTGAGAAACTTCTGTCACTTCTTATGGCTCCAACGTTTTGGCACAAAATCTTATCATTTAGTGGTAAGGTGAAAACATGGTGCTATAGAAAGGGAATTCAGTGTATTACCGCTTGGAAGGACACGTGCGAGTCCATGGCCTGTTTTGTAGTGTATGACTACATCTCTCCTGTGGTGGTTGGGGGGGGGGGGTCATATGTTGATTGAGATATTTTCTGACTCTGTTCAGTGTTTTTTAGACCAAAACCAAATTCATATAGACCCGAGACAGAAGAAAAAAAAATAGAAAAAAATGAGGGGAGCGTGGCTGATTTTAATTATCCTACCATAGACTGGAAAACATACATGACCACTAACATGCTGACTCAGAGGTTCTGGACTTTGTCACTGCAAATGCTCTGAAACAGCTAGTCAGCACACCCACAAGAGGCTCAAATGTCCTGGACATAGTATTCATTAACATGGGAGAGCATTGCACCCCCCCCTGCAGTGTGATGTCCACCCTGTTAAGATCAGACCGTAAGTCAGTCTTGTTTGATATAATTATAAGATCAGATACCCCTTCAAGCTCAGAAATGCTTAAGAATTTTTCAAAGACAAATTACCTCCTACTGAGTGATGGTATAAGAAGTTTCAAAGCCCCCCTTGTATGCAGATAACATGGACTCTTATGCAGAGGTGTACACCAATGACCTTATTAACAAGGACATAGGTAATCTCCAAACTCTAGACCCAACCCAGTTTGGATTCATTAAAGGTATATCATGCATGTTAAACATGGTTGACTTCTTTGAGAAAGTCATGAAGGCCCTGGATGAAGGAAAGACAGTGCATCACGCTTATCTTGATCTAGCGAAAGCATTTGACACAATCCCCACTTAGGTATTATAGAAAAACTCTCCCACTTGGGAATTAACCCCTACATTACCAGATGGGTAGCCAACTACTTACCAACAGGACACATACTGTCAAAGTGGGTGACTTTACCTCTAGCAAAAGAGCAGTCATCAATGGCATAGCACAGGGTTCTGTGCTGGGCCCCTTACTGTTCAGAATTTAATTCTCAGAAGCGCAGGCAAACTTGGATGGCTTGTGGCTAACCAAGTTCACTGACAGTTGCAAATTGGGACCAATCATTGAGTCCCCCATCGATGTTAATATACTGCAGACAGAGTTAACACAGACAAATGATTGGTGCCAAAGCCATAGATTAAAGTTAAATGCAAAAAAATGCATTATTATTCCCTTTGGAAAAGCTGACATCCTTGCTAATTACATTATAGACATCCCCCCCCCCCCCAAGTGTAGACCCAGTGGTATGTGATCTGGGTACTCAGTTTGATAGCAATCTGAGCTTTGACCACCACTTATCCACAGTAATAGGGAAATTTTCTATGTGGCACATGTTATAAACAAAGGCATCTCATCTAGGTCTAAAGATGTTATAATTCCATTATACTCGGCCTTCATCAGACCAGTAATTGAGTACAATGCTCCCTTTTGCATGCACCTCACCAGATATCTGCAACAATTGGAGAGACAACAGTTGTTTCTCACCAAGAAATTACAGGGTACACAAAACAAGTCTTACACAGAAATACCAAAAGCCCTGCCACTGTATTCTGTCTTCTACAGATTGCCAAGGGGTGACCTGTGCCTGGCTTACAGGGTAGACTCTGGCCCATCCCTGATGGCAATGCTACACATTCGTAAATCAAACTGCAGGAGGGTCACTTGTTTCAGGTCTCTTAACCTACCCTCTGCCATGAATAGGTCTTGCTGGAGAGATAGATAAATCTCCCAGGGACTGCCACAAGCTTCCAATTAATGTAAAACAGAGCCCCTCCCTGACCCTCTTCATACACAACCTAGATCAATGGATAGGTGACAGCAGATTCATTCCTGGGGTGGTGCCCATGACTCTTCTGGACAGAGGAAGTCAGTATTAACTACCATAGACCATTACCTCTGTGGACTTCACTCACCTAATCATTGACAATTCAGGCAACTCGGGATCAATATGGCTAGGCTTATAAGGGCTGTAGGGCCATTAACCTAGCAACCACCTATGAACCTATATGGCATTTGTGAAAGCAATGTGTTTTCAAAATTAAAAAAAAATAGTATGCAGTGTTGAAGCATTCCTTTTCTTGCAAGTCATTGAAATCTGCACTATCACGGGAAAATGTAGTGATAACATCTCTGCTAATTCACAGATTTTTTTGAGTATAATATTTGCCATTGTTCTGGAGCCTACAGAAATAATGGCTTTGTAAAAGATATTCTGTCATTCCTGCTAGAACCTACAGAAAATGGAGATGGAATAACAGTTATAACAGCATTAAGTGAAAATCATTTTATGTTGTGCTATTACATCCTTTCCTTGACCGCACACACATACATGCATGTTTATTTGTTTATGTCACTTGACCTTAATCACCATGTTAAGGGTTTCCTAGCTGAAAGAACAAAGGAGCTTTTCAAGGAAAACACATCACCTACCTTCCTAGAGTCTTTTATTAATTAATATAAGTTGGAGGTCTTGTGTTCAATACCCAAACAAGAACTAATATTTTTCTTTATTTTTCTATAATTCAAAAAATATGCCTAACCATTCTCTGCATGTGTGTGTGTGTGTGTGTCATTTTCACTGAAAGTCATACGTGTAGGTGATGAGTATTCCTAGGGGGACTTCATCTACCCAGATAATAAATGGGCTTACTGACGCTTGAATAATATGTATATCCAGATATTAATTGATTCCCTTCATAAAAATGACATGCATCAAAATAGAAAGGAATCCAAGAAGGGAAACATGTTATATACATTCTATTTATATGCAGTCTTGTTTGAGTCAGACTACAACACAGTTTCATTTAATCCTAAACTAAGAAAAGTTGCAATCACAGTCAAGTCTAAATTTTGTGATTTCTGAAATGGTGATATGATAAAACTAATGACACAGTTGTGTTTTGTTCTGTTACTGAGCTGGGATGTAAAAACTGGTTTAATTCATTTTTTGTACCATTGGTGAGACAGTGAATTAAATATAAATGAGTGCATAGCCAAATTAATCCCATTAAGACAAAAATAAACTGAGAAATTAAAAAAAAAAAAACTCTGCTTACAAGAATCCAATGAACTTCAAAGAACTTTATTATAAAATAATATAAAACACAAGCTGTCACTCATACTCGTGCTTTTTAAGTGGTCAGATCACTGCTTTTTTTTTTTTGACTGATTGTTAACTGGCTTGGTAGGCTAGCCTTCTTACCCTTTTCAGCCACAACCTGTGATCATAGACAAGCACTGAAAAGAGAAGATAATACATTAAAGAGATAAAGTATATTAAAATGCATACAGGAATACATACATAACGTCAAATGCTTCACACATAAAAGCTCAAAAAAATCAGCTACAGAAGCTTGAAACATGAAACCTGAACAATACTGCAACTACCCCCTCCCCCACAACCCCTGCTAATTATGTATACCAAGTCTAAGATCACACTAAAGTGGAGAAAAGGGAAAAAAAGTCCCTGCTACACCACAATCGTTGTCAACATGCTACAGGCTTTTTAGTGCTGCTAAAAGGTTGCTATAATAATAAATTATTATTTATTATTAAATATTCTTATACCTTTCATTGTGGCTGGTCTTTTAGAGAATGCTTTTAACATCTTGAGAGTACTTGTGCTTATTTTAGTGACACCTTGGCCATTCTGAAAAGCCTGGCTGCTTTGATTACACTCTACCATTTATGTTAGTATTGATTTTACTCAGTATAATTTGATAACCTTGTAAGAGCCTGAGAGTGGTTGACTGGTGGCAGCGAAGTTACCTTATAGTCCGGGTAGAAGGGGTACAGTTAATATATCTGTACCAGCCTTTCCCACGAGAGTGTGGGTGTGAAAATCAAAGACCCATGTGTGAGTGTGTCAGCTACCTAGAACTGGGACAAAGTGCACCAAAGGGAGTCTTGTGTGGGACCTGGAGAGACAGATAGTCCAGTTCCAGGTCTAGAGCGTGTTCCCTGTGTGCTCTTTGGGGAAATTTTGCTTGATGCCATCTTAGAATACTATGTAAATCCATTCCTGTTTTTCATGACCATGTCTCACTGCCAGTGTTGAGGGCTGAGGCTCTTTGATTACTGGCCCAGGGTAGGGAGGCCATCACAGCACATAATATCAATGTTCTGTGCTGTGACCATTCTGTGGTTGATTTTATGTGCTTCAGTATATGAAGTATTTGCTGCTATGAATTTATTCTGTTATACATTAATAAAAAAAGTATGATAGTACTGTGGTTGACTGGATGGGTGATTGCAAATTTTCACCAGGCTTATGTGGAGAAAGTCTGCTTAATTGGGGGCACTACTAGTTTCCCATGTGTACTGGGTGATATGCCTGAGCTTCTTGAGGGTCTTTTTTGGCTGTAAGCTTAGTAAGAACTTATGAACATATGAACTTAAAACAAGTATACAGTAGTGATGAAAACTATGTATATATTTTCAGAATAATTTGCATATGGTATAATTAACACAAGGCATTTGTTGTACAAAAACAGGATTGTTACAGACTTTGATGACAAATTTCAGTATGCTATTTGAATGTTTTGCCCTCCATCTTAAAAGCATTTACAAACACTTTTTTCAAAGCTGCTCATTTATTTTCATTGCAGAATTTTCTTACAATTATCATCAGAGATATTCCATACATCATCTTATAATAATTGCTGTCTCATCTGTCAGATGTTCCTTTTTAAATTATTTTTTTTCTTGACATATGACTCATCTCAGTACATTATGCATCCATTATTGTTCAAGCCCCCCACTCAGACATTTGTGGTAATGGCAGTGCTCAGGTTACCACATAATTACCAATATCCCTAACCCCTTTTACACGATGGTTTACCTAATGTCGTGCATCTTCTCTCTCCCCTTCATCCCTTCATGCATTGTAGCTCTTTCCATGTCTGCCATTTCATCCTGTGGTATTTGCTAGTCTTTTCTCCTAGCATCTTTAACACATTACCCCTATGTTTTTACATTATTCTAAGTGCTTTCAGTATTGTAGGTTCTATATTGGTTTTCCACTTCTTAGTGATAACCTTCTTGGTTACCAGCCAAAATAGTACCACCAAGTCTTATTAGTCCCACTAATTGCCTTAATATGACCAAGAAGATAGTCCTGTTCTAAACCTTGCCAGGGAGCTCCTAAGATTTTGCCTGTTAATTTAGCCACTCCCCTGTGAAATCTCTTGAGTATGTTACACGTCCGGAACATATGTCTCCGTGAACCTTCCTCACCTAATTGACATCTCCAACATTCAGGGCTTGCTCTGGGGAACATTTTATGTAACTTTTTGAGCATAGAATTATTTAAAATCTGGAAATGTTCTTGCCTTGATTACTTTAGCAACATTACTACATATCTCATCCCATCTGTAATTAAGGTCTGAGGTGCTTAGTGACTTTTCACATTTTGTAATTAACCTCTTACTGTGCCTCTCTTTTTTTGTGTCTTGTACTGCCTGGTATGAGCAAATCACTAAGCTCTCTCTCTTCATGTGTTCTGTCTTCTATTAACATATGTGTAAGCTGTAGTCTTTCCTTATTGCTTTGCTTTACCAAGCTATCGTATCTTTCTAGAATACCTATGAGTCCCCTATATTTCATCCAGTCTCTCTGACTAAGATTTGACTTACTATTTACCTCTGACCACTGAAATCTCCCCTCTCCTGTTCTCTGTTGTTCCCCTCTCATTTACAACTTATGAAGTAGTCTATAATTAGGATAGAAGACTTGTTTAGTTAGTTCTGTGAGTTTAACTCAAAATTCCGCCATTTCCCCTGGTTTTTTGTAATTGCCTATTTAAATGTTTTCACCAGCGTTGCCCCAATAATAGTCACCCACTCTTTTTTGCTTGTAATTTAGTGTACATCTCTATCCCTTTGTTGATGTTCTTCGTGTTTCACTGTTGCAGTCATCACATTTGGGTTATATGCCTGCAGATAGCCCTCAGCCGGCCTGAATACCAGAGTCTTTGGATTTCTGCATCGGATGCTGTCGCTTCTTCCATGACGTCAGGTCGTAAGGGGTGTAAAACATGCAGCCGATGCCATTACATCAGTCTTTTTTGCCGTGCGATGCCCGAAGCAGAAGCAGTTTGCAAGTGCCGGTTGGCCATCTCCTGAAATTTTCATTTTCGAGTTTCAGACCTTCAAAAAGATAAGTACCCCGTTGGGGATCCTTTTTTCTTGCTCTAACCAATGTCAGAAAAAAATTAACAATTGTCTTGCCTGTGGAAAGCAAGTACCGCATGGAGATTTTCATTCTTACTGCGTCACCTGTTTAGGCCCAGACCACAACGTCCCTCACTGTCGGTTTTGTGCCTCGTTCAATGCCCAAGCCATTCGTCAGGCTATTTTTGTAGCTAAATACTTTCATTCTTGATCTATGTACTCCAAAATGGCTTTGTTAAGCCATCCGACTACTGATCTTCCGAAAAAAAACATAAGGATAAAGACAGAGACAGACCGCATAGGTCCAAAACTGCCGACGACGCTTCTGATAAGCTAGCCGCCATTCCGCAGGTACTCAGTGAGGCATTTTTGCAGCCCCTGATACCCGCTACTACAGATTTGCAGGCCTCTACTGAGACCCATTCGGAGTCCGGTATGCTGCAAGATGCTTCTTCGACTATGGAACCTGCGGATGTCTCTACCTTGGATGGGTCCGGAGCCGCTGTGCAGGCACCGGCTTCTGAGGGTGTATTCAGGCCTACCGTTTCATATCAAACCGACGACTTAGTTTCAAGCTAAGAATACCGAATTCCTCAGGCCTAAAGCTCGCACTAAGCCTAGAAAACTGACGACCAAAGCGCATTCTCAGGCCCATATGCCTCAAAAATAAATGATTAGAATGGCTGAAGACCTTATTACCTTAATTAGAGGAAGCCAGCCTTCCCCCTCTAAGAGACCTATAACTGATTTTCTTTCTGATTCTTCTGATCAGGAATCTGATATCTCTGTTCTTTCTGACTACCAGGATTTACCCTTATCTACTTATGAGGATTCTGATGCAGAGGATTCCATTCCCTCTGCTTCCCCCCCAGAAGAGTTTTCTTTTGGTGAAACCTTGCATACCCTTAGGGAGCATTTCTGCTGGGAAAGCCAGGACTATTCTCAGTCCAAAAAGAGATTTAGGGAATTTTTAAACCTGCCTCAACACAGGCCTCTAGCTCTCCCTCCTGTTCTGGAGATTGTAGATGATGTTTTCTTGGAATCCAGCCTTACCCCAGACACTTTGCCTCCAGCTCCCAGGAAACCTGACAGGTACTACAGAGTACCTGACTCTCACAAATTCCTTTTCAAGAATCCTACTGCAGATCCAGAGACCATTTCCCAAGGACCAAAAAGCATTAAGGCTACTACTGCCAAAAATCCTACCCATTCTGATTAGGGTTGCCACCTTTCATCGTGGCTAAAACTGGAGTAAAGCCACACCCCTCACGTCACCAGTAACCCCCGCCCATCCCACCCCCCTCTCCCGTCTACATTCTGACCATTTTGTGACGTCACAATGACATCACTCGGTGGGGAACGCCTACTTTTTCCGTTCTTGCTGCCTGCTTTCGGCTCATTTACTGTGCTTTATTGTAATTTATTATTATTATTATTATTATTATTATATTATTAAATTATTATTATTATTATTATTGTATTTATTTATTTTATTTGCGTTATTTTCTGTAAAAAAGCATAGTAAATCAGCTGATTTACAAACTTCGATAGTCTGTTTCCTTTTTGAAACAGAATACCGGAGTTTGTACAGTGTTTTCCGGACTACAGGAGAATCAGTTTGATTTCCGGATAGTCTGGAAAAAAAATGGAGGGGTGGCAACCCTACTTCTGATAGGGATTCTAGAGCTTTAGACAGATGGAGTAAGAAGGTATATACTTCTGCTACTTTGGCCATTAGAGCTTTAAATTGCCAGTTTCATATGTTAAAGTATCAGCAGCATATTATGGGATTAATTAAACAGAAAATGATGTTGATTCCTGACTGTGCTGAACACAAAGATTTACAAGAGTTAATGCATTCTGCTGACCAAATAGGTAAACATACTTTGCAATGTGGTTTTGATGCTTTAGAAGCATCTTGCATGGCTGCTGTCACTGGGTCTGTACTTAGCAGGCATGCTTGGCTTAAGGAACAAAACTTGCCAGGTCATGTTAAAGCTAAATTACTAGATGTACCCTTATACCAAGAGCTCCTTTTTGGCAACAAAGCAGAAGAAGTCCTCAAAAGGATGGAGGAAAAGCTAAATCTATGCAAACTGTTAAAGATTTCTTACAAGTACAACCACCTAGATTCAGTAGGCATTGGCCTTCAAAGAACTGGTCCTTTCCAGTCCCTTCCAGACCTTCTCAGTCCAAACCCAGGAGCAACAGACCACCAAGACTTCAGTCTCAGGCTATGCACAGATCTGAGCAGTGGTGGGTCCCCGTTTCCAAAGCAGGGAATAGTAAGCTACCCCCCTATGGAAAAATGACACAATGACTTATCCTTCACTCTACCAAGCCTTGCTCAACTACTTGCTCCTTTAAGTGGAAAGCTTGCCCTGCATGCAAAAAACTGGGAACTCATTACCCAAGACAAATGGGTTTTAAACATAGTTTCCCTAGGATACATATTCCACTTCCATTCACTTCCAACCCCAAGTGGATGGCCAGAGCTCCCCAAAAACCAGTGGGTGGAGGCCCAAAAACAAGTGCTTTCTCTCCTCAGTATCAGGGCTATTCAACCTGTCCCAGCAGAACAGAGGGGACAAGGTTTTTATTCAAGACTGTTCCTGGTTCCCAGGAAAGAAAACTCCTGGCGTCCTGTCCTGGACCTTTCTATTCTCAACACCTTTCTGGTGGTTCCAAAATTCAAAATGCTAACTCTTCAGCAGCTTCTCCCTTTGCTAGCCAAGGATGCCTGGCTGGCAACTCTAGACTTAAAAGAAGCTTACATGCACATCCCAATAAGGGAATCCTGCAGAAAATTCCTACGCTTCAGGGCAGGATTTATGTACTATCAGTTCTCTGCACTGCCCTTTGGCTTATCTACTGCGCCCAGGGTATTTACAAAGGGCCTAGCTCCTGCCATTGCATTTTGCAGGCAGAGAAATATTCAGATTTACCCATACTTGGACGATTGCCTGATTCAGGCAGAGAGTCAGGACTTGCTATTACAGCACCTGGCATTTGTAAAGAGACTTCTAACTTCACTGGGGTACACCATCAACAAGAAGAAATCACACCTATTACCCTGCCAACAGATTGTATTCCTGGGAGCAAGCTTGAACACAACTTCCCAGATGGCATTCCTTACTCCAGAGAAACAAGTTCATTTGACAACCTACTTCAAACTACTGGCCACAAAAACCCAACTATCTGCAAGGAAAATCCTGCAAGCCCTGGGGTTCATGGCCTATTGCATTATGTTAATTCCATATGTAAGACTGTATATGAGGAAACTTCAATGGTATGTAAAAAGTCCATGGTGTCAACATTGTCAGGACCTGGAAACAATGATTCCTATTATTCCTTGTTTAAGGGCAGAGTTCCTTCGGTGGGCAGAGGCCTGCTACCACAACAAGGGACTCCCTTTCACTCTACCCTCTGCTGCCCAAACCCTAATAACAAATGCATCAGACTATGCATGGGGGGGCTCACATAGCAGGGCAGTGCATTCAGGGCAAATGGAACCCAAAACAGATGCACCTGCATATCAATCAAAAAGAAATGTTAGCTGTACAGAATGTTCTGACAGCCTTCAGAGACCTTATTCTTCCAGGACAACTATTGGTAAAGACAGACAACACCACAGTTATGTGGTACATAAACAAGCAGGGGGGAACCCATTCCTACCCACTCTGCAGACTAGCCATGGCTCTGTGGAACACAGCCTTGAGCTACCAAGTGAACCTACAAGCTCAGTTCCTGCCAGGCAAACTAAATTCACTGGCAGATGACTTAAGCAGAAATCTCATGGACCCACATGAATGGAAACTGGAACCCAAAATATTCAAGCTCTTGAGGAACAAATGGGGGACACCAGAGGTAGACCTGCTTGCCTCCCCTCAGAACTACCAGTTGAACAAATACTGCACCAGAAGACCCCACAGTCAAGCTTGGAAAGTGGATGCCCTGTCCTTTACCTGGGAAAGCCTCTCAGTTTATGCCTTTCTCCCTCTGCTTCTCCTCTTGAAGGTTCTACTAAAGATCAAACAGGACAAGCCAAGGACAATATTGATTGCACCAGACTGGCCACGCCAGCACTGGTACCCCTTTTTGCACAGTCTGACAGTGCTACAACCTTGGCACCTGCCTCAGACCCCTTCCCTGCTGCCCAGCAGGCAGGCCAGATTCTGCACCCTCAGCTTCAAACCCTGAACCTTTCAGCCTTGCTAATTCCCTAACCTCACCTCCAGCAACCCTCAGTAAGCAGGTGCTGGATGTCATTCTTGAGGCAAGGAGGCCTAGTACTAGAAAATCCTATTCAGAAAAGCGGAAAAGATACTGTTCCTGGAGCCAGGCTCAGGGGATGGGCACAACGGTGCCCAGCTTACCTCATATTCTAGATTATTTAACAGAAATGCTCCACAAGGGCCTATCATTCTCTTCAATTAAGATTCATGCCTCTGCCATATTAGCACATTATAATACTGAGCTACCCCTCTTCTCTCATCCCCTGCTAAAACAACTCTTTAGAGGGGCCAAAACTTTAAGACCCCCCCCTAGAAGGGCTCCCACTCCAGCCTGGGACCTTAACTTTGTATCGGAAAAACTCACTCTCCCCCCTTTGGAACCAGCTGCTACAGCAGAGTTAAAATTCCTTTCCTAGAAAACAGCTTTATTTCTAGCCATCACTTCAGCAAGAAGAGTGTCTGAACTGCAGGCCCTCATGGCAGTGGAACCCTTCATTATCTTCCAAGCGGACAGGGTTTCCCTCGGGGCTAATCCACCCTTTATGCCCAATTTGGTGTCTAGTGTGGCTCTAAACCAGTCCATTCATTTGCCTACTTTTTTCCCTACTCCTCAGTATAAAGGCGAAAGGATATTGCATTCTCTGGATGTACACAGACAGCTTAGATTCTATTTGGACAGGACTAAGCCTCTCAGAAAATCTGACCAGCTGCTAGCTAGCTTTGCTGCAGGGGCAGAGAGGAAGGCCATTTCAAAGCAAGCCATTTCCAAATTGATAGCACGTTGCATCCATTTCTGCTACAAACACCATGGAAAACCTACCCCACAGGGGATAAGAACACATTCCACCAGGGCTGTATCTACCTCTACAGCATTTCTCAGAGGAGTCCCTACCAGGGTCATCCTGGAAGCTGCAACCTGGAGCTCTGTATATACTTTCACCAAGCATTACCACCTGCCTATCTCACAAAAAATGACATTCCTGGGTGCCAGCTTGAATACAACGGCCCAGAAGGCTTATCTTATGCCAGACAAGCAACTACAACTGACTCAATATTTCAAGACAATGGCAACAAAGACCCAATTAACTGCAAGAAAAATTCTGCAGGCTTTGGGCTTCATGGCATCTTGCATACTAATAATACCATTTGCAAAGCTGCATATGAGGAAATTACAGTGGTACCTAAAAAGCGTATGGTCTCAACACAGCCACAGCTTGGACACAATGATATCTCTCATTCCCTGCCTACAACAGGAATTTCTATGGTGGTCACAGGCATGTCACCTCAACAAGGGTCAACCTTTCACCTTGCCCCCAGCCAGGCAAACTATCACAACAGATGCTTCAGACTACGCCTGGGGGGCACACATGGCAGGACAATGCATTCAAGGCCTATGGACTGCAGATCAAAGAAATCTGCACATAAATCAAAAAGAGATGCTAGCTGTACAGAAAGCTCTGACAGCCTTCAAGGATCTATTACATCCAGGACAACTTGCAATAAAGACGGACAACACCACAGTATTGTTGTACATAAACAAACAAGGGGGTACACATTCTTACCCGCTATGCAGGCAAGCAATGACCTTATGGAACACAACTCTGGCCTACCAAGTCCAGTTACAAGCTCAATTCCTGCCAGGACAGAAGAACACATTGGCAGACGACCTCAGCAGAAACATCAAGGATCCCCACGAGTGGAAACTAGATCCACAAATATTTGCAATGATAACTCAAATATGGGGCCTTCCAGACATAGACCTGTTCGCCAGTCCTCAAAACTATCAACTGACAAAATTTTGTACAAGGACATTTCACCATCAAGCTTGGAAAGTGGACTTTCTCTCTTTCAGTTGGAAAAACCTGACAGTATATGCCTTCCCTCCATTGCCTCTCCTCACAAAGGTTCTTTTGAAAGTCAAAAAGGAGAGAGCGCGACTGATTCTCATAGCCCCAGACTGGCCACGCCAGCACTGGTATCCGCTATTGAAAAATATGGCCCACAGCCCACCATGGATATTGCCTCAAATCCCCCATTTGCTCACACAACAAAACAATCAGATTCTTCACAGCCAGCTCAAAACTTTAAATCTGGCTGCATGGCAAATCCTTTAGGCATCCAACCAGCACCTCTTTCACAAGCAGTTCTGGATGTTATTCTGGAATCCAGGAGGCCAAGCACCAGGAAGGCTTATTCGGACAAATGGAAAAGGTTTTGTGCCTGGAACCAAGCTAAAGGCCAAGACACAATTCAGCCTCACATGCCTCACATTCTACAGTATTTAACTGAGATGTTGCACAAAGGACTTTCTTTTCCCTCAATTAAAATCCATGCTTTGGCTATTTCAGCTCACTACAACACGGATCCACCTTTATTTTCACATCCTCTTCTAAGGCAGTTCCTCAGAGGGGCAAAAAACATTAGACCACCTAGAAGAGCTCCTGCACCAACATGGGACCTCAATTTTGTTCTGGAAAAACTAACGCTACCTCCCTTTGAACCAGCTTTCTCTGCAGATCTACAGTTCCTATCATGGAAGACTGCCCTGCTCCTAGCAATAACTTCAGCTAGAAGAGTCTCAGAGCTACAAGCACTAATGGCAGTGGAACCTTTCCTCATTTTTCATCAAGACAGAGTTTCTCTACGAACTAATCCTTCCTTTATGCCTAAGGTGGTTTCCAGTGTAGCTTTAAATCAAACCATCCACTTACCCACCTTCTTCCCCAATCCACAGAACAAAGGTGAGAGACTCCTGCATTCCTTGGACATTCACAGGCAGCTTCGTTACTATTTGGACAAAACTAAGGCTTTCAGAAAATCTGACCAGCTCTTTGTATCCTATGCTACAGCTTCTCAAGGGAAGGCTATTTCAAAGCAAACCATTTCTAAATGGATAGGTCATTGCATACCTTTCTGCTATACACATCATGGGAAACCAGTTCCTGCTACCATTAGATCCCACTCTACCAGGGCTACAGCTACCTCTACAGCCTTTCTCTGGGGGGTTCCAACCAAGGAAATTTTAGAAGCTGCAACTTGGAGTTCAGTACACACCTTTACCAAACACTATCACTTACCTCTTTACTCAAAGTCCAGGGTGGGCTTCGCCACTGCAGTTCTGCAGGGCCTTATAGCCTCCACTAACCCTCTATGATACCTCCCCCTACCTTAGCTTTGGGATTCAACCCAAGTGTGATGACTGCAGCAGGGTAACACGATGAACATAGTACAGTTTTGTACCTACCATAAATGTAGATGTTCGAGTGTTCACCCTGCTGCAGTCCAGGTTACCCCCCCCCCTCCATCCCCTCTGATCTACTGGCTAAATCTCTTCTATGCCTTACTGATGTATTTGTTTATAGCTGAAGGGATTTTGTGTTTGTGCTGTGGTTACTCCTTTTGGTATTAATTTCTGACCACCTTTTTGGGGGGACCTGACATCTGGGGCAAGAAAAACTGAAGAAAATGGCATCGGTTGCAATATATATACCCCTGGCGCACTGACGTCAGGGAAGAGGCGACAGCAACCGACGCTGAACCAAGACTTTGGAATTCTGGCCGACTGCGGGACCACCTGATGACAGGATAACCCAAGTGTGATGACTGCAGCAGGGTGAACACTCGAACATCTACATTTATGGTAGGTACAAAACTGTACTTTTGAGCTGTTCCCCACCTTCTGATCATGCTTTTTATTTTTGTCTCTATATACTTCCATGATTCCATTGAGGAATCTTTTGAGTGTTTTGTAATCCAGACCTCTAAATACTCAATTTCATAAGTGGCCCTATTGTGTTGAGAACCTTTGTACTAAGTCAATGGATGGACTATAATATAATAACACAAATGGGCTTTGTCTTATCTGTATTTATTTTGTAGTCCACTATCACCTTAAACTGTTCCAGTATGTCAAATCAGGTGTAAGTGACTCTGTCTGGGTTAGTTGTATATATAATCACATTGTCTGCACATAGTACTAACTTGAACTATTTATTGTTTGGATGCCAACCTTACATATCCAAATTTCTAATCTTAATAGCTAATGGCATCAGATATGTGCAAACAGCAAGGGTGACAATGGATAGCCCTGTTTTGTCCCCTTTTCTAAAGTTAGTTTTTCAGTCACCCTGCCATTTGTTTTTAGTCTGGCTTCTTCCCCTTCATACATATTCCCTAACTGTATGAGTTGCCACAGAAAGCCCATTTGAGTTAATATTCTCCTTAGTAATCCAGTTATCAATAGCTTTTTCAGTAACTAAGCCTCACATATCAAATGGCTTTCTTGAATCTTCTGCCCTCTTATGTATTATATTGATCAACAAAATATTGTCAGATGTCTCCCTTTCCTTCATAAACCCACATTGACCCATATCTATGAGTTTAGGCAGCAACTTAGCTATCCTACCTGCCAGTATTGAAGCAGATAATGTTATGTCATGATTCAAAATTACTATTGGTCTATATGACCCAAAATTGGAGGGGTTCTTTCCTTCCTCTGGGATTACAGATATTACTGCTTCTTTCTATGAATGAGGAACCATTCCATTCTCCAGTACCTTATTAAACAACGTTACCCATATCAGGGTTAAGTCTTCCTCTGTCTCATTCCACATCTACTGGTAGCCCATCATAGCCTAGTGAATTACCTTTTGCCTGGAGCTTCACTCAATCTAATATTTCTTGTGGAGTAATTGGCCTTATTGAGTTTTCTGTCCTCTCTAGTTATTTTCTAAAATCCTTAAGACACAGAAAAACCTCCATTGTCATCTGCCAGTCATCTTCTTCCATTGTCCTGGCATATAGATTTTGGTAAAAAACGTAAGATATTTTTATTACTTGACCTGGATCCCTTGTTATAAGCCCTAACTCTGGATCCCTAATCTTAATGATTTGTCTTACTACATTTTGCATCCTCAGTCTTTGTGATGTTATCCTGTGATGCGCTGGCTTGTTTGAAAAATACCTCATATCAGTTGCTGTTTTCTTCTCCAGAATTCTGTCATTTACATATCACTCCCTCTCCCCTATCAACTTTTCCCGTTCTTTCTCCTATTCCACACGCAGCGCCCCCCTTCTTTGTTTCATTTCTCTAATCTTATCTATTCTGTTTTCATACCTTCCATTCTCATTCCTCCTTTTCCTTTTTTTCCTGCTCTATCAATACACTTTTTAACTTCATCTTCTCTTGATCCTACATTCTCTTCTGTAAATTCAGATTCCCTTAGGTTTTCTACCAGTTGTTTTAGATGCTTCCTCAGTGTATATTTACTTTGTTTCCTTGTCCATCAGGCCACTCCAGTCCTCCACTGCTTTCCAAAGACGGCTTCAGGGGTGTATATTAAGTGGGTTTCTTTCATTGCATGATCCGAGAATTGGATCGGGTGTGTCCTAGTATGTGCTATTAGGTTTTCATTCTCTGCTGAAAAAATATATTCTGTCCAGCTTAAACCATGTCCCCTCTCTTTTTACTTGAAAACTAAAGCTGTCCTAAGCTCTCTGATTTTGGCCTATGTCTGCCTATCTATAACCTCTGAAGCCAAGTACTTCAAGTACTAGTGAGAAAGATAGAATAAACAAAAAAGGAGGTGGTGTCACTATCTTATATAAAGAACACCTATCACTTAACGTCCTCAACACCACCATTCCAGACTTAGCAAATGCTGAGCTACTTCTAACCAGATTAAACATTAACTCCAAAAAACACCTAAATATAATAAGTGGATACATTCCACCTGGCAATACCATTGCCCTTCTAGAAAACTTACTTCAGTGGTGTACCACATCTCTCCCCCAAGATACTATCCTAATGGGAGATTTTAACATTGATTGGCTTCTGTGTTGCTGTCCCACTCCCGCCACACAGATCAACCTGTACAGCTTTGCCCAAGTCATCACATCTCCCACCAGGACCAACAAAATCTCTAAGCGTGAATCTTTACTAGACTGGATTCTAGTTAATTCTCCGCACGTATCATTCCACTCAGGCTGCCTCCCCGACAGTCTGAGTGACCACTGCCCAACTTTTCACTTAAGAGATTGCACCCATCCAACACATCAAACCACCTTCTGTACAATTAGAAACATAAAAAACTTTCATCCTAACAATTTTATCTCTGCCCTTAAAAATTGCTCCGGAGAATACCTTAAACAACTACCCTTGGATGAGGTAGTACTCTCCTTCAACAACATCTTCCTTGATATTCTCAACACCCATGCCCCTCCTAGAAACATTAGAATCAAATCCAATTATGCACCCTGGTTAACCAAAGAAACCAGATCAATATTCAAAGCCAGGGACAAGGCCTGGGTACAGTTCCATAAGAACAAAACCAGCACTACTAAGCAGCATTTCCTTGAACTTAGAAACAAAGCAAAAAAATCAACTAAAGCTGACAAATCCAGCTACTACCACAACATCCAATTCAAACATCAAAATAACCCCAACATTTTCTGGGCTGCAGTTAAGAACCTACTGCAACCTGGTAAAACTACTACCCTTCACTCCAACAACAGTTAACAGCTATGAGAATGTTGCCACCCAATTTAACACTTATTTCACAGAATCCATTCAAACCCTTGCCAATAACCAAACTAAGTCTTACCCTACCCCCCTGAACCAAACCAAAACACTCCCCCACAAAACAACATGAACCATTTCAAGTTAACACCAGTCTGTACCCGATATATCAAAAAACTACTGAAAAAAATAAAACCAACCACTTTAGCTGCTAACAGTCTCCCTGCAGATTTTCTGCAAATTGCCTCAGATGCTATCTCCTACCCAATAACCATACTTATAAATAGATCACTAACTGAAGCCAATGTCCCCAGTATATGGAAAATCTCAAACATTTTGCCCCTCCACAAAGGCAGTACCTCCTGTGAACTTACTATCACCCCGTTGCCATCCTTACCCCCTGTCTAAAATCCTGGAAAGAGTAGTACACTCCCAACTTAAAGAATACCTGCTACTTCACAATTTCCTATTCCATACACAACATGCCTTTTTGTGTGCCCACAGTACCTCAACTGCCCTGCTATCCTTCACAAACATAGTTAGCCAGTACAGAAATAACTCCCAAATTGTATCAGCCATTTTCCTATGGTCAACCACTCCAAACTTATTAATGTCCTCACCTCCCATAACCTTAGCAATACTGCCATTGCCTGGTTTCAAAGCTATTTAACTGACGGACAACAAGCCGTCCGTTGGCAACAATCCCTCTCACCCCTCCTCCCAGTCTCCACAGGAGTACCACAAGGCTCCATCCTTGGACCCTTACTAATCTCTCTTTTTACCAACTAACTTCACTCTGCCACTACCCATGCCAGTATAATTCAATACGCTGATGACTCTACCTTGATTTGCTCTGTCTCCTCCCTCAATAACCTTCAATCCATCAGCCAAGACTCCTTCCTGTATGCTGAAACCTGGTTAACCAACTCCTAGCTTATATTAAATCCCAGTAAAACAAAATGTATACTCTTCTACTCCACTAGAAATACTTCTTCCTCTTCAACTTTCCACATTGTCTCTAAAAACAAACCAATAATCACTCCTACTCCCTACACCAAATTACTAGGGGTTACAATTGACAATAACTTGAAATTCCATCTTCATATAGACCAAACCATCAAAAAAGTTCACAAGAAGGTTGGCCTCCTATATAGAAATAACCAGTTTCTAACAAGCAGTACTAAAAAGACAATAGCCAAGACACACCTGCTATCAACACTCCTATATGCGTCCCCTATCCTTACAAACCTCCGCAAAACTGACCTTGCCAAACGTCCCCTATCCTTACAAACCTCCGCAAAACTGACCTTGCCAAACTTGAAGCCTGCTACAATAAAATTTCTAAATTTGCTACCAATACTTCCTACAAGTCACATCATTGCCTATGACTCAGACAACTTGATTTTCTTGAACTGCCTTTGCTCTTTCAATTTAATCAACTAACTTTAGCTCATAAAATTCTCCACCACCCAGAAAAGACCCCTGCTCTCAAAGATATTTCAACAATACTCTTCCTCTAGATCCCTTTGCTCCAACAATAAACTTCTTCTCCAAGGCACCAAAGCAAAAAATGTAGCAGGTGAAACTCTTGACTCCAACTGCATTTCCAAACTCTGGAACTGCTTGCCAAATTCACTAGTTACTACACCCACAGCTAAACAATTCAAAAAGCTTCTAAAAACCCACCTTGCTAACTCCTGGCTCTGCTCCTGTAACACCCCAGGGTAAACCCCTCCCCCATCCCCCTGCTCCTTAATCCCTTTTCTAACCCTTCATCCTCCACTATACTACAACTCTTCAGAAAACCTGAACTCTCATTTCTCCCTGTAAAACATTATCTGGGGCATCCCAACCTTTCAACCTGGACTCTCTATTTGAATTGTTGTCTCTACGAAAAGTTGGTACATTGTTCATAACTACAGTTTCACATGATGTATAATATACTGCTGCTATTGTTCCCACTATTTCAATATATTAATGTACTATAGTAATGCCCTACAGTTTTGATGTACTCTATAAGTTTCAACTTATGTTGCTGTTTTTTTTTTTTTTAATATACTATGTTACTGTATTATACTGGAGCTTTTCTTCCCAGGCCTCCACTGAAAAAAAAGACTCATGTCCAGCTGGATTTTCCCGGTAAACAAATGTAAAATAAATAAAATAAATAATAAATAAATAAGTTGATCTCACATTTCTTTGCCTCCCGCTTACATATTTGTTTGCTATTATACTCCAGTCACTTCCTGTAATGAATATTTCTTGATGAAATGCTGTTATCTCATCTATTATGTGCTGCAAGGTTGCTTTCATCATTCTGGAAGGGAGATATATGTTCCCTATAGCTATTCTCTTATTTCCCCAATAGCCCCACAGCAGTATATATATCTTGCCTGCTTATCTTTTTTTTACAATTCTCAGTTGAAATACTTGCTTCCCTTTAATCATTGTTATTACCCCTTTTTTTCTCCTATTTACTGCATTAGCGCAGTAACCTTCCCCTTACCATTTAAAAAGAAAAAAAAAACCGTTAAGTACATCTCCCCCTTTAGGTGTGTTTCATGTTGTATTATTATGGCCAGTCGCAGCCCTTTTAGATAATGAAGCACTCTGCAGCACTCCCCCTCATACACCAGGCCATTAACATTCTAAATTACTATTTTAGTTGTTATCTTGCCTCAGTTTGTTTTTCTTTTTCCCATCCACCAGCTTGCTCTTTATGCCTTCATTTTTCTTCCTCATCCTCAGGTTTTAATTTTTTGTTTAGTTCCACATGTAAGCCCTTTGCTTTTCTTTTAATATCGTAGGATTGCAGCTGTAACAACCAAGCAATAGTCCCAAACAGTTCACCTCTCTAGTATGAGAGCATTCGTTCTTTTTGGCGAGTAACTTCTGTATGCCAGCTGCTTATGCCCTGTCCCCGTTTATCAATTTAAACTTTCTAAACTGATCCCCTTTAATTCTTTAAATTGAGGTTCTTTATCCCATAGAAAATCAATTGTAACATCACTTTCCCTCTAGTATCCTTGTCTGCCCCCAAATTACTAAATTTCACCATTTGAGTGCACTCAGATTATCTCCAAGGTACCGCACTGAAAACCTGAGCAAAAGTCAATTCACTTATAATAAGTGTTTATGCCATGCCTAGCTTTTAAAAATGCTACAGATGTTATTCACTACACAAATTATATCTCATCTTTGTAAAGCAGTCCAGCAACTCTGTACTAAATATATGTCTCAGGGCAACCGCATTCATTACCACATATCTTGCTGGGCATGTTGTCCAAAGTAATTATGCTACACTAGGCAATCATATCTCCAATCACAATGAAAACTATGACTTGACCTGCATCATGTCAATTAAAAGTAAGCCAGTATCTTGGCTTTGTCCCATTTCATCAAGGAATGGAGTATGAAGGATTAGTTCAAATAACATCACTTTAGCTAATAGACTCTCTCTCTGATACACTCCCTGTGGGAGGAATAAAGACACTTTGTTGAAGTTACCAGCATTTTATTCAGTTAAGTAGGTAGATGGACAAGTGTTTTTGTTCTAAACATTACATTCAACAGGTCAGTTTTTTAAAGGTAGTTACGGACAATGGTGGGAGGGTCCATGGGAGGTGATTGGAGAAAAATCTGGAAAATGGAAAAACAAGGAGCCAATCCCAAAGCTTAGAGGTTAGTCTGTTATTTGAAAATTCCTGTGAGGGTTTACCAGCTCAGCAGCCTGTGGAGCCTCATTCCTTGTTAAATAGTTTCATTTTTATTTTTAACTCTTAACAAACAAAACATAACAGCACACTATAAGCTACAACTATATAACTACATTTAAGAAAGCACTTTTGCCTGAGCTTCATCAGGTCCATCTAATATAGTGGTTTACACTTTGATCAATGAAAATGCCTGCTTTTATGAGGCTATCACTAGACTTTATTAGTCTGTTTTGTAACACATGTAAAATGAGAGGCTGTGTCTGCATCAGTGGGGCTCATATTCACAAAGATACTTTCAAAATTTATAGCCAAAATAAATCGCTGATAGAAATGGTCCCACCCAACACTACTTGGAGTAGTCATAGATACACAACTAAAATTCAATATCCACGTACAACAAAATATCAAAAAATCATCAAAAACTTGCATTGCTCTCCAGACACTATCAATACCTAACCCCCCTCCTCTAGAAAAACCCTTGCATCAATCTACCTTCTCCCCTCTCTCATGTATGGCTCCCCTCTACTTATCAACCTTGAAGCCTTCCTAAAAGCCAAGATGGAAGCCTGCTACAACAATATATCTAAATTTGCAACAAATTTCAAATACTTCTCCCACCACTGTAATGCACTTCAATCACTAAATTGGCTGGAACTACCAAATTACCTCAACTACTTACAACTTACAAACTCATCATCAAACCCTCTGACTGCCCATCCCTTAATTCCATCTTCATCTCCTACCTTCCTAATACCCTAATAGGCCCCTTAGATCTGAAAACAAGAATTTATTCATAGTTCATCAAACAGATGCCATATGCTGCCTGGTTAAAGAAACTCCAGCTCTACTCAGTGGCATACCGCCTGCTCAGAGGCGATCTGTGCCTGACGTATAAAGCCATGTCCAACCCGGAATTAATGGACATGCTGCACCTCAGAAAATCCAAATCCCATCGAGCTACGCGCTCGAGAGACTTGAACCTCTGCACTGAAATAAATAGGACATGCTGGAGGGACAGATTCATAACCCAGAGGCTCCCTTCACTCTGGAATAAAATCCCAGTCCAGGTTAGGCAGAGTCCCTCATTGACTGTCTTCAAGAGGAATCTTGATGAGTGGATGGGAGATCATAGGTTTACCCCGGGTATCACTTCTGTGTCACTGTTAGAGGCATAGTATACTAACCTCGAAAAAGGGCATAGCAAAATTAATTTAAAATGGGTGGTGAAAGCCAAACACACTCTGGCTAGGCTTATAAATGCCCTAGGGCAGATAGCCTAGTATGGACCTATCAACCTATAAATGACCTCCTGGACAGCTTATTTTCTCTTTCTCCCTAGCCAAAAAATGGAATGTTCTCCCATTATCCCTAAGAACTCTGTCCATTTTAAATCTTCTGTACACTCTTACCTCTCCACTACCTGGAGCTGTACTTGCTCCCAGTCCTCTACTAACCTCCCCTTGAAACTTCTTAACTCTTCCCCATACTTGCCTCATTAACCAATATATATGTCTTAACTCCTGTCAGGCATCCAGTAAAAAAAAAAAGAAAGAAAGAAAAAGCATGGTCTATGTGCTGATTAAAACAATGTTTATAAATGGCTAATTTCTAAAACTTGATCTGTTGATGCCAATGTATGATATTACTTTCCATGTACTTTTCAATGCATATACATGTTACAGTGTGTTAAACGACCCAATATTGTAACTGTTTAACTCTACTTTATGATTCTCCTGTTTTCTGCTTGTGTAAATTCTGTATTACTGTGGGGCTTTTTTCCCTGGCCCTCCACTGAAAATGGGCTCAGTGTAGCTTAATGGACTTCCCTGGTCAACAAACTACAAATAAATAAATAAATATTCCTTGGAGCCAAATATGAAAGATTTATTACAAAACTTTTTCCAGTCTATCCCATGTAATATGAGAGGCTGTGCCCACTTTTACGGGGCTGATTATCCCCTGACATATAATATGAATGGCTAATATTGTCTTGTATAACAAAAAAAGGTTTATGGTGCCTGCTTATAAGAGGCTTATGCACGTGATTAATGTGAGTAGTCCCCATTCGTCTTCCTTTTGATGAAGACTGACCTTTTTATATGCAGGGGAGGTAGTCACTTAAAGCTACACTAGGTGATTCACATTCTTAAACAATACATACTGTTAAGGCTGCCAGCCCAGCTAGTTAGAATTTTGTAAACAATCCTATGTCATTTGTAAATATTAATATGATCCACAGGCTTGCCTTACAAATGTAAGAGAACTATATGTTATGATTAAACTATATGTTATGTGCTGAGCTTCAAAAATGTAACCACAGTGCACTCTGCTGAAGAAGAGCAAAAATATATATGGACTATATGCCTGCGCAAATGTATGTTTTCATAGCAGAAGTTGGGACATACAGAGTTAACTTGCAAACTCTGAGAAAATCAGTAAAGAATTTTATGAGTGTGTTTACCAGAACTAGAAGACAGAATGTCTGCAGCTGGAAATTCTTTTTGTTGTTTGAAACAGAGGTAATCACAGGTTTCCAGGGTAATTGTTTTATGACTTCCAGTTTCAGGCAAGCTTCTAAGAGATAAGTATTTTTCACAGAGACATGTTAAATTATGTTGATATCTGTTTAGCCTGGGCACTAGATGCAAGTGTCGAATAGTGATGTCATTTAGCTAACCCAGCAGTAATGTGTATTATTAATTTAGAACTATCTCAGAGAGAAGGTCAGGCATTTTGTATTTTGTTCTGGACCTGTAAACATCTCTTCAGCACTTCTCATCTATATCTGACTTGCTCTGTAAGTAAGACATTTAGGGCATAGTATCTCTTAGAGATAAATAGGAATATAGCAATAGTATTCTAGATGTTTTCTGTATGTATGTGAGACTGTTCTGCAATGTTGTTTTAAAATATTTCCTGTAATGCTGAAGTCTGCTGTCACTGTGTTGAGTTAATGAGTATTGTGTTCTTTATTATTTAATATACTTAAACCTTTTAATTGTGGCTGGTTTTGTGTAGAGATATTTAAGCTCTTACGTTACTTGCATATGTACTTGCATATGGATTTGGTGATACTGTGTAGACCACTCCAATAGCCTTGCTGTTGGTCACACTTACCATTTGGATACAGTAACATTACAGAGTAGAATTAGTCACCCTTTGGGAAGACCCTTATAGTAACTGCTAAGGATGGTTGGTGTCAGTGCTTTCTACCTTATGGTCTGGGCAGAAGGGGGCATAGCTAGTGAACCTGTGCCAGCCTTCACCAGGAGTGTCTGTGTGTGTGTATATAAATCAAATCTCAACGTGTGTGTGTGCCAGGTACTTGGGCAGGGACAGGAAGCACTGGTTGGACAGAGAGGGTGCTGGAGGTTTTGGTTTGACCACTCGGCTGAAATCTTAACCCTATAGTTGTGCCAGCTGGGAGTCTTCTTGGGGATCTGGAGCAAGAGGTAAAAACCAGCCCCAGACTGACTGTGATCTCTGTGTGCTCTTAAGGGAAATTGTATTTTACTGTATGTGGTACTTGTCATCCTTCCAGTGTGCACGTCCCTCACTGGTGTTAGTGGTGAGGATTGAGGCTCCTTGATTACTGGGCCAGTGCACGGGCATCACACATGCATGCAGAGAAATAGCATACAGTGGAAAACAAGTCACAGTGCTCAGTTTTTACAGAGGTCGTGCATGTGCACAAGTAGGAGAACAAAAGTAAAAAGTAAGCAGCATTTGAGACCCCAGAACCTTTTGTGAAGGCTTTCTGTGCCCATGGAATAAAAATCCCCCAAGTGGTGAACTGCAGAGTATACAGAAACATTTAATAAACATAAGAATCTCGGATCTTCTTTGATCATATGCAAATTGTGCCTGTGGTGTAATGAATATAGCAGTGTGTAGTGGTGCTTAGAACAACAATTTTCATTGTACTACAGGTTATAGAAATTTTGTTAAATGCTGGTCCTTTCACTACAGTATCTATACCTGGTTGCTGTGGGGTAGCTGCAGTGAGAGGGGGTATGCTCCTGGTCCCAGAGCATGGTTTTATGGTACTCCAGTCTGGGGTCTTCACTGTCAAGCTTCTTCCTGAGTCCAGGAGTTACTGAGGGCTCTTCTTTCCAGATTCTTCCTCTTTTCAGATTCCAGGTGGTAAAGTTAGAGCAAAAGAGGGATATATAGCTCTGTGCCTGGCTAGATAAAGGGCTGGAGACTGGGAGGGATCAGGTGGAAGGGCAGTTAACCAATCTCCTGAGAGAGGGGGTGGTACCATGTGGCCCAGGGTGGGGTTAGATGATTTAAGAGGCTGATGTAATCAGTATGGAAGTGGGCTGTCAATCAAACTGGGAGGCTAGAGTTTGGCCACCTTTTCTAACGCTTAACACCAAAAGGAAACCCAAATCCCAAATCAGTAGTAGAAAACAAAAAACACATTTCAAATAAGTGAAAGTTGCTGTTTATGTTTGTGCACATCATAAGGTAAAAAAACACTTTCAAATCCATGCCAGCAAGTTTTTAGATTTGTACACATTTAGAGATCACAAAAATAAACTAATAACAATAACAATGTGGCTTGTTTTCCATGTCACTAGTTCACCAGATAAACCATGCTAATGTAGATGCAGAATTTATAAACGTAATTACTTGATTGACTTTTTCATATTTACAGCTGCAATTGGGGTTAATTAACAGTTTATGTCGAAATCCTGGGTTAGGCATTTTAGCTGTATGATTTATGGTTTAGTTTACTGAGTGCAAGCACACTTTTAATGGAAATGCTTGAGTTTAGACCAGGGTGGTGGTGGGAGTCCAGCCTGATCTGTCAGCTTAACTCCATTTTTTCATGGATCGTATTTTTGTTTCCTTCAAGTGGACTCATAGTGAGCTTGTCCAGGATGTGGAAGTGGAAACCTCCATGGTCATGGCAGTGCTTCACTACTTGGTTTTTGAGGATCTGGAGTCTGATGTCAGACAGGTGGTGTGCTACTCTGATTTTGAATTTGTTTACACTTTTCTCTATGTAAAAACAACTGCAGCCATTACACTGTGCACAGTATATTACAAAGTCAGTGTTGCAATTACCAGAACAAGTGCTGTTGATTTTTCTCCAGAGTACTGGACAAAAGATAGTACTTGTTGCTCATGTATTTGCAGCAAGTGCAAAAATGGGGGCCTCAGGGTTAAGTTCCTCTGTTTTCCTCCTTCGGTCTGAATTTGCACTCTACTCAGTCCCGAATGTTCCTAGCTCTCTTAAATACAAAACAAGGATGAGGTTCCTAGAGGTTTTTCCATTTGATTATTGTCTGTAATCATTACCCAGCTGTCAGTCATGATTGTTCTGATTGTTTTATAATCTACTATAAAGGTTAGTGCCATACTTCTTTTTTGTCCTCATGTGGATCCTGGTGTTGGTTTCTGTTGAGCCCTAGGAGTCTCCCAGGGTCATCCTCAAAACTCATCTATCTCTTTTAAAGTTCTGATAGGATTGAGAAAGGAATTTAGTAATCTATTGCTGTACCCCCTAGCCAAGATGTCTTAGTGTAGGCTGATTAGATTTGTGATGAAATCCATAAGCACTTTGGAGACACATGCAATTCTCATCCCTGAGATTGTATAATGTTTCTCTTTGTGATCTGCGGATGCATGTGATCTGGGGATGCATGCTTTTACTGTGCAGCAACATATTAATCTTTGTTGGTTTTCTGAATAGGTTGTTAAAGAGGCATTTGTTTTCAGTGTCCTTAAATATGGTTATATCTAAAAAGTTGACCTAGGTCTTGCTGTGGCAGGTCGTGACTCTCAGGAAACTAGTAGAATTACTGATATGGTTGTAAAAGTAATCCAGTGTGGCTTCACCCCCTTCCCAGAACATAAATATGCCATCAGTAAAATGGAGGTAGCATTTCATCGATGCAAAATAGGGGCTTTGGTACACTGCCTCCTCCTCCTCCCATTTTCCCAGAGACACATTGGCCAGGCTTGGGGCCATACCTATTCCAGTAGTCTGCTTATAAAACTTGTTGAACATGAAGTAGTTGTTCCTAAGGGTTAGGTCCAGTAACCTTCCTAGAACTTCTGTCCTTCCTCATAATACATTCCTGTCCTTTTCATATGCCACTGTTTCAGCTTGATTAAGTAGCTGTGTAGAAGCACTGTATAATGTGCTTCCACATCTGTTGTGACTAGGATAGTGGAATTGCTAACTGGAGTATATTTTACTAAGAAAATCCAGAGAGTCTAAAATCAAAGATTTGTTGGCCTCTGCCACTGTTTTTTTTTTTCAGACCATCAAGGTAGCTGGATATTGTCTCAGTTATGGAACCACCAGTTGCTATTGCTGGTCTGTAGGGAGGATCAGAGATATTCTTATGGGGTTTTCGGATCCCAAAATGGCTTGATATTTTTGGGTGGGGCAGGCGTGAACAAAAAGTCAAAAAGCTTGGCATTTAGTAAATCATCCTCATGTAGCATTCTTAGATGCTCACTTAAATTATTATAAGCAGTATTCACAGTGTTACAATCAGAATTAGTGTAAAACCTGTTATTGTCAAGCATGGTCTCAATCTTGCAAATATAAACAGCTGTATCTGTGACTAAGATGCCTCCCCCCCTTATCCGCCTTCATGATCCTGTGAGTATTATCTCTGCTCAGATTTTTTAGAGCAGCCAGTTCCTCTTTGCTAATGTTGTATAACTTCTTCCTCTGTGGTTTACCGAGGACCCTGTGGATGTCAGCCTCACATTTGCACTCATACGCACTCAGGGTGGAGTGCACAGGGGGTAAAAGTCACTGGGCTTTTTCCATTTTATACCATGCCATTTTTATCAGTCTTGCGTAGATCCTTATCTTTGTCATTGAAAAATACTTTGAGATTCAATTTCCTCACATACAGTTTAACATCTGTCACCGTTTCTGCCAAGGTACTTCTGTTAAAAGGTATAAAAGTCAGACCCTTACCTAAGATTTCTTGCTCCAGCTAAGTCAGTGGTTTTGTTGAGTAGTTCCAGATCTTAGTCCTTTCCTGTTGTTGGTTCTTTTGTGTCCATTCTGTTCTGTTGATCTCTCCAAATCCCTCAGCTCCCTGGCTCCTTTCCAGGACCTGTTTCTCTGTTGTTGGTGCCCCTGTGGAGACCCCTAAGTCGAGGTGAAGGGTTGCTCCATTGTGTGCCTCCCTGTTGGGGTCTGGTGGTTCTGCTTGATGGGTGTTTCCCTCTGTGATGTTTCCTCATGTCCTGTTGCCTCGTGTAGGTGCTGGGTGCACCAAAGTTGGGTCCATATTCCTGGTGACCCTGGTGAAAATCTTGCCTGTTGTCTCTTTCCACGTCTCTCTGGTCAGCAATGTGTGTGGCCAGGCTCCCTTGTGTTCCAGCATCATGCTGGGGAGGTGATTAGGCTTGTCATTATTCCAGTGCCTACCAAAATATTTCCCACTATTGTATCTAGGTAGGTATCTCCTTCTCCTGGTTGAAGAATGATGGTTTTGTGATTCCTCCTTGTCCCTTAAGTCCCTGTTGATTTTTTACAGTCTTTTCTCCTTAACTTGGTTTTCAAAGTCAGTGATTCTATTTTCAAGATCTAAAAATCTAGAAGTGGAGTCAGGGTTGTTCTTTCATAAATTGGTATAGGATGCTGCTGATAGTCGAATCCTGCTGAGTTTTGTTTTGCCTAAGGAAGATCCCAATCAACTTGAGAATAGCAACCCTTAAAATTGTGCCCCATTCTCTGATTAAGTCCTCCTCCACATTGTTCCATGTGGGTTTCTTGAACAGCTTTAGTCCCCTGGGAATCGTATCTTTTTCAGTACTGTTCTTTAATTAAATTTCTTCCCAGTGTGGTCCTTCAGTCTTCTTAGTTGTTTCTCGAGAAGCACATTGTCTGTAGGTTCATGTTGGATGTTGTCTCTTGGTGAGCCATTTGTATGGTCATCATGTTCAGTGTGCTGGGTTATGTTTACCCAGGTAGGTGTCTTCAGAAGGTTTTTAAGTCTTGAGTTGTCCATTTCCATATAGCTGGTGGTCTCCTTAAAGTGATTCTATCAAGTGGATAACTCCTTGGAAGTGCCAAGGATGAACAAAATACAAAGGCAATCCAGAGGGCTTGAGTGAAGTCTGGTATCCCACCTGTGCCTCAAATGGTAACAGGACTAACAAAAAAACAGAGTATAAAGGATTAGTCCTGTTAAAATCACTTTAGCTAGTAGATCTAGGAGACTGTCTCTCTGATGCCATCCCTGTGGGAGGAATAAAGACACCTTGTTGAAGTTTCCAGTAGTTTATTCAGTTAAGTAGGTAGATGGACAAGTGTTCTTGTTCTAACACATTATATTCAACAGCTCAGTTATTTAAAGACAGTTACAGACAATGGTGAGAGGGTCCATGGGAGCTGATTGGAAGAAAATCTGAGAGATGGAAAAACAAGGAGTCACTCTCAAAGCTTAGAGCTAAGTCCCTTGTTTGAATATTCCTGAAAGACCCGTGAGGGCTCAGCAGCCTGTGGAACTTCATTCTTAGTTAAAGGTTTTATTTTTATTTTTATTTTTATTGTTAACTTCTAACAAACAAAACATGACAACACACTATGTGCTACAACTATAGAACTATATTTAAGTTTTAGGACTGTGCAGATGTGGGCAGGTCTACCTTGACTGATATGTAAAATGGTTGTGATGTCATATACAAATAATGTGTGGTTAACGGGCATGCACATTTACTAATGACATCACACATACATTGGCTGTTGATTGAAACATACACTCCAGATACGCACACTCTAGATCAAAACAAACACTGTAATTATTACTGACCTGTAAGAGAATGGAATGTGGTATTTCACCGAAACCAAGCAAATCAAGTGAAACTGCATAGTGTGTGTATAAATATAACTAGACAAAACTTTACTCAATTAATCAAAAGAATTAAAAGCTGAACATTAACCATAAATTGTGTGTATTCCATAAAATATTTGCATAACTGGCTATACAGTTGCACCATAAGATTTGCTTCTAGGGTGGATGTAATAATTGCTAGGCCAAACAGAAAGCATACAACAAAACATTGATTCAGAATTGTCATACTGTCCAAAAACAGCACACAGTTACTGCATTATGAAATTCCAAGTACAGTCTTGAAGACTAACTCTGTAAAGGCAGATTACAACTGTTATGTTTTTTCTCTCAGTTTTTTCTATCTGTCAGAGTATCAGGACATGCTAAGTACGTAGGCACTATCACAAGTCAGGTTATTGTAAACCTTGCTTAAGTCATGCTGTACTGACTGCAGCCGAATACTTGATGAATATTGATGAGGCTAGTGAGAAAATCCACATAAGTATTCATTTAAGTATTCAGACTCGTCACCGTTTGGGTGGTGGCGGCCAGGGTTTGCAACTGCGCATCAAGGGGTGTAGAAGGCTTCCCAAAGAGAAGTTCATCTTCTTCCCCTGCTGATTCACATTCATCAGATGGTTAGCCAAATGGCTCACAGATAGGACACATGAAGTTAGGATGAGGGAATCTACCTCTATTAAGAGGCCTGTTACTAGCGGATCCAATGTTGTCTGCTTCATCTGGCTTCAACCAGTGGGTCTTTGGATCCGACTTCGATCCAACACCAGCCAATTCCTTCAGACTTCAAACTCACCAGGCTCCGCCTCCCTTACCCATAACTCTGTGCTCCTCACCATAATCCTCAGATCTAGTTTGCCGCCATTCATGTCAGCAGCTCAATCCTGGCTCTGCATGCTGTATCCTTTGTGGTATACTTGTTGTCTCCTTAACATAGCTAGAGTGTTGTTAGGGTTTCTGTTGTTGGAGTAGTTTTCTTAGAAGTTTTTATCTGTGCCCTTTTCAGCTTTGCTCAGTATGGACATGGGGTTTAAGAAATGCATTGCCTGTGGGTACAGGTTGCCTTCGCAGGACACACATGATAAATGCGTTTACTGCCAGGGAGCATCGCACCTGGACTCTGCTTGTACTATCTGTTAAGGTTTCGGGTCCAAGGAGATTAACAAACATTGTGCCAAGTTGGTCCTTAAGGGACTTCTCCCGTCCAGCCCTTCTTCTTCTTCTTCTTCATCTGCTGCTTCTCCCTCATTTCCAAAAAGTCAGGTCCAAGAAGCACCATCCACAGGACTCCAAGTCTTCAAAAGGAGATAGGAAGAGGTCCTCCTCTTCTTCTGTCCTCAGTACTTCCTCCTTGGGCTTGCCAGATCCAAAGGTTCCATAACTTTCAGGTCCCCCAGCTCCTTCAGTGCTGACATCGACTCCAACCCCTCGGAGTTGATCTCCATCAGTGCTGACAACCAGCAAGGCTCCGTCTCCTACTGTGAGAATTCCTAGTCCTTTCTGCTTAAAGAGGTCCCTTCTGATAGAACAGTTTCCCCCTTATTGCCATCCACTCCACCAGAGCTATCGCCAGAGTCTTCCCCTTCCCCACCTCTGGCTTGCATCTGGGAGATAGTTTTGTCCTCTTCTAAATAGCCCTCCAAGCCCCATCAGTGGAATCATCTGTCCAGTCATTGAGGTCAGTAGACAACATTAAATCTTCTGACATGGAGAAGCTGAAGAGGTCCTATTGCAGACGCAAATGGAATTAGGCCTTATCCCTATGGGTCCGGTCCCAGGACCTTTGGCTTTGTCTGTCTGGCTTCCTCCATTGCCCCTTTAGATCTGAGGTCTTTTGGCCTGGATGCATTCCCACCCTCTGGGTCAGATCCAACTGCTTGGCCATCTTCGGATCTGATTCCTTCCTTGAGCTCATCAACTCTGACAACTTCTGGGCTGTCAGGACCTCAGAGCTGAGGTATTAAAGTGGGAGTTTCAGGGTTGAGGTTGATGATCCTTGCTTCGGGTTCATCCCTTCTGCTCAGAGCTTCAGCTTTGGACAACTTGGCTCTGATCTCAACACTGGGGTGAGGTGTGGCTCCCTCAGGGTCAGGACCGTCTCCGCTACCTTCAGGTGCTGGATCCTTCCGCTCTAAGAGGCCAGTTTCCTCCTCAGCTTTCAACATTGTATTAAAGAGGTTCTTCTCTCAGGAGAAGGGTTGGGTTTTATCAATTGGTGTCCCTTCCCCTTCTCATCTGGGCCTGCGACTAGACATCAGTCTGCTCCTGTACAGCCTGCATCGGTGGGTCTCCATCCTGCTCCCTTAGTGGGGCTTCCAACCTCTTTCCCTAGATTTACCAGAGCAGGAGATTTCAGAGAAGTGAAGGTTTAATAGGAAACACCTTGACTCCCTGGAGGAATATCTCATGGAGGATACTGATATTGAGGAAGGAGAGGGGTTCCTTAAGTCTCTGTGTGTTGACACCTGTTTTGGCAAGCTATTGCAGCTGCTTCACCAACACGAAGACTGGGCCACTGAAGCTCCCTCTCCAGAGGAGTCAGTACTTTTGGGGGAGTTCAGAATAGTCCCATCCACTCCTTTGCAGTTTTCCTTCTGTACTCTGTTATAGACTAGTGTCCCAGAGGGTATGGAAGGAATCCGACATGGTGGAGTCCATCCCCAAGAAGCCAGATAAGATTCTTGCACCCCTACCAAGGACCGGCTGTATTGGAGTAATGGTCCGGCCGTCTATGTTATTGTAGTGGTGGCTGCCACCACAAAGGAGATTTTTGAAGAGAGCTCCTCAGTCCATCCTCTGAAGTGGGAGTCTCAGGCTTTAGATCATTTAGGGATGCACTCCTATGTCTCTGCCACTTTTTCTGCTGAGAGCATTTAATTATTTATCACACTTGACAAGACTTCAACTTGACCTGATGTTTGAAATGTCAAGGCGCAGCAGTCACCAAAGATTCAGACGACGCTAAAGATTCAGTTGTTTGCCCTATTTTCCATTTCCAACATTTCCATGAGGCTCATTTTGAATGCATCATATGGAATGTCCATAGCAGCTGACTCTGGCATTGCCACGTGGGACCACACGTGGATGTTTTTGTGCAACTTTGTTGATTGTTTCAAGGCATGCTTTTTTAATGCTCCACTTGATGGCTCTTCCTTGTTTGAGCGAGCAAGATAGGAAGATGTTTCTCTTCCTTTGGCCTCTTCTGGAGTACCCCCTTTGGGTACTGGATCCCATTCTGGATTTAATTTCTCATCCAGCCAGTCTTGAATCCCCAACCTTCAGATCCTCAAGTTAACCACATGGTTCTACCATTTCACTTGATGGCCAGAAATCCCAAGCTTTCATAGTCTGTAGTTCACATCTTGTCTTAATCTTAGAAAACGTCTACTAGAAAAGTGTATACCAGTAAATGGAGGTGATTTGTACTTTTGGCAGAGTCTCATGGACTAGACCCATTTTCTGCTCCATTAGAATCCATTTTGTAATTTCTCACTGAGGTGCTTCAATCAGATACCAATTTTTCTACAATTAAAGTGCAGTTGACAGCCATCTATAATTTCCATGTTGGCAGGGATAATATTCCTCTGGCTTCCCTGAAGATTTCCAAGGCATTCCTCAAAGATACCTTTTTCCTCCTTCCCCCAGTTTGGGATCTGTTTTTTCCAAGGGATTTGCCTTTTGTTTTGCAGGCCCTTCCAGACCCTGCATTTGAAGCTTCAGCTACTTCTGACTTGAAGCTATTGTCTTGGAAGACTTTGTTTTTGGTGGCTGTCACTTTGGCAGGAAGGGTTTTGCAGTTCCAAGCTCTTGATTCTTCTTCTGCTTCTTTGATGTTCCATACAGATGGAGTTTCTGTTTGTATGAACCCTTCTTTTCTGCAGAAGATAACTTCTGAGAATAATCTTAACAATTCTATTCATCTCCCTTTGTTTTTTCCCAATTTCGTCAACTAAAGCGAATACCTTCTGCATTGTTTGGCTGTGCATAAGCAATTAAGATTTTCTTTGGACCATACTAAACCTTTCAGAAAATCTAGTCAATTATTTGTCTCCTTTTCAAAATTCAGGCTGGGTTAACCTGTGTCTAAAGTGATTTTATCCAGGTGGCTATCCGATTGTATATTGTTTGCATATTCTTTGAAAGGTAAGACCATTCCACACAAGCCTAAGGGTCATTCTGCAAGGGCTATTGCTACTTCTACAGTTTTCTTTTCTAGAGTATCAATGGATGAAGTTTGTGTAGTGGCCACTTGGATTGATCACCACAATTTTGTGTCACATTATAAGCTGGATGTAATGGGATCCTATCTCGCCTACATTCATAACTGATGGGCTCGGAGCCGATCCATCGGCTCCGACTCGGACAACTAGTACACTAGAACGAAGTCTCTTATTGGCTGGGCTACCCTCTATCCCAGGATGCACCACACCTGCTTCCCCAGATCTCGTTTGCCGCTTTACTAGCTGGACGTGGTCTTGACTTGGCTGGACCTAAGTGTTTTTTCATTACCTTTTTCTGGTCTTTGACCTTGGGGTTTCTTCACTATTTAATACAACAGCTGTTTTAACGGCTATTTTGTGTTTTTTGTTGTGTGAGTGATTGACTGTTATTGCTGATACTTGTATATCGCTGGTCGGGCAAGGCCCGTTTAAGTTAGAGGGCCTTTGCCCTTCTTATTGGAGTGTCTGTGTTATTATTTCCCTTTTTTCTTCCGGGCAAAGCCCGTTTAAGTTAGAGGGCTTTTGCCCGTTGTTGTCGTGTTCTTTCCTGCTTGTTATTTCACTTGTGAGGTAAATCTCTCTCTGGAGAGCTCGTGCCATTTTTTTTTTTTTTTTTTTTTTCGCTCTAACAGTTTGGTGTTATTAGTCACTTCTGTTCTTGGCGCAAAATTTTGGTATTTCGATAGTGTTATTACATAGTGTATAGGCATGTCTAAAGAGCAAAAATCAGGGTTCAAAAAGTGCACTAGGTGCAATTACAAAATGTCTATTACAGACAGTCACTCTATATGTGTATATTGTTTAGGACCTAAACATTTACAGGAGACATGTAGTGTGTGTCATGCTTTTCCTTCTAGGGTTCTTCAAGAGCGAAAAAATAAATTGATCTTGAAGGGTCTTATTAAGCCCTCTTTTGAGGAAGCTTTGGATTCATCTCCTACTGCCTCTAAAAAGAAAAGGTCGTCGGCTCCGACAAGTCCGTCGGAACCGACTGCTAAGAAGCATAAGTCGACCTCTTCTTCCTCGGCTCCACTGACTTCGGAGCCAAGGGTCAAAGGGTCTACCTCGATGCCTCTTTCCTCGGCTCCATTAGTTTCGGAACCGCAGGTTGGAGTATCGAGAGGCGAATCACCTCCATCGGTCCCGATGGTTTCGGAGCCGGTGGAGGTGTGCAGCTCAGACTCTTCCCCCTCAGCTCCGAAAGCTCCTTCGGCGCCGATCCTTATTCGTGCTGTGCCGGATCCGGCGCCGATAGTGTTGGAGCCTTTTCGGAGCCGGTCCCCTACATTGTCTGAGCCGAGAGGAAAGTCGTCTCGACCCTTGTCTACTTCCTCTAAATCTTCAAAACTGTCGGATTCGGATTTGGATAGGGTTATTCAGAGGCTTTTCCAGTCTCCAGTTTTTGCACAAATGGTCTCGGCTCCGGCCCAGTTGGCTTCGGAGCCGATCCCCCCTCCGAAACACTCGATTCCTCCTCCAACCTCCTCGGAGCCGTTGGAGTCGGTGATGGTGGAGCAAGGCGGAGCCGTACGGTCGGAACCGAGACCCCCTCGAGGTCTGTCGGCACCGACCATTGTTCCTACCCTGTCCTCGGGTTCAGGGTTTGGTACTGGGACTTCCTCAGCCGGGGCCAAGGGGAACATCTTGGGACTGGGTGCCTCGGTACCTAGTCTTCCCCTCGGAGCATCGGCTGCTGGAATTCCTAGTGCCGTCGTGGCCTCTCGGCCAGTGATCTCCATGGAGTCTGGAGGTCCGGCCTTTGAGGCCATGAGGAGCGCGCTGGCCATGTCCTTGCCGGCTCGGCAGGCTTCTACCTCACCGTCCCTAGACCTGGAGACTGGTGCTTCTGCCGTACTGCAGTCCCTTGACAGCGGGGCCCCAGGGCCTGAGGATACCCCCGTCGGGGGTTCCCTTCTTCCGGGGGGTCCATCCGAAACTGCTTCGGATGAGCCTCCACGGAAGAATTTGTGCAAGAGGAAGCACATAGACTCCCAAGATGAGTCTGTCACATCGGACACTGACCTTGATGACGCGGAAGGGTCCCCTAAATCATCTTCGGATGATGTCTCTTTCTCGGATATCCTTGAGATTCTGAGACAGAGAGGAGATTGGCAGGCCAAAACCCCTTCCGCTGAGGAGTCAGTCTTCCTCAAGGCCTTCGGGGCCCAGCCCTCCGCCTCCTGGGTGTCTCCACCCTTCGATGAATTGCTTGATTTGGTTTCTCGAAGGGCTTGGGAACACCCTGATTCTGTGGAACCGGTGCCTGCAAGACCGAATAGATTTCTTTCAGCCCCCCCTCAAAAGGAATTTTTGACAAAAGGAGTTCCCATAGATGCAATGGTGGTGGCATCTGCCACACAGCAGGACGTGGCAGAGGCTTCAACGTCTATCCACCCTCCTAATAAGGATTCCAGGAGCATGGATAGGTACGGGAAGCGTACCCTTTCTTCAGCGGCCTTTACGTTCGCTGAATTACTTATGTCATTTTACTAGGCTCCAAAGGGACCTCCTTAAAGAGCTAAGTGAGTCCCTCACAGGTAATCTACCTGAGGCGCTAGCCCACACTGTTGGCGCCCAGATGACTACCTTATTTTCCATTGTGAACTCGTCCATGAGGCTCATCTCGTATGCGGCCGAAGGGGCGAGTAGAGCGGGAACAGGCGTCGCCCTCAGGAGACACGCCTGGTTACGCTTGTGTTCATTTGTGGAGGCCTTCAAGTCTTCCTTCGCCGACACCCCCTTTGATGGGTCATCTTTGTTTGGACCCAAGGTGAAGGACACACTGACTCGGTGCGAGCAGGAGGGCAAGACCTTGACTGCCGTTGGGGCCCGTTTTTCCGCTCCCTCTAGGCCTTACCCCAAGGCCCAGAGAGGAGGGAAAATGTGGTTCAGGAAAACTCAGGGGTCTTTCCCTACTCCACCCAGTGATCCCCCCTCTAGAGGCAGGGGGGGGGGAATTCAGGAAGACGCCGCCCCAGAGGCGGCAGAGGCCCCCGTAACTCTGGAGACCGCGATTCCTTTCGTGGTTCTTCCTACACTCAACGTCCCTGAGTTGGTGCCCGACTGTGCAGCTCCAGAGCCAGTCGGGGGTCGTTTTGCGGAACACCCACAAGCTTGGGAAGCTATTACCAGCGATCAGTGGGTGCTCCGAATTATAACCAGAGGCTATCTCATTCCCTTCATCAAACCCCCCCCTTCCCGTAAGGAAAATCCCGGACGTGCCACCCAGTCAGCGGGATCAGGCAGCAATAGAGGTTTCAAAGCTGCTAGAAAAAGGAGTCATCCAGCCTGTCCCCACCGATCAGATCGGATCAGGAACTTACTCAAGATTATTTTTGGTGCCAAAAAAGACAGGGGACTTCAGGCCCATTTTGGACCTCAGTTCATTGAATCGTTTTGTGAAAAAGTCCAAATTCAGTCCATTCTCCCACTATTGGAGAAGGATGTCTGGATGTGCTCCATAGATCTCCAGGATGCTTACTATCACATTCTGATAGGTCAAGAGTCCAGGAGACATTTACGCTTCCGCCTGGGAGACAGTCATTTCCAGTTCCGAGCACTGCCCTTTGGTCTCACCACAGCCCCCAGGGTGTTCACCAAGTGTCTGGCAGTGGTGACTGCTCACCTGAGAAGTCTAGGATTCCAAGTGTTTCCTTATCTAGACGACTGGCTCTTTACTGCCACCTCCATGCATCTACTATTTCAGGCGCTCATGGCCACGGTCACCTTGGGCCGTTTCCTGGGAATTACTTTCAACTGGCAAAAATCTGTACTACAGCCATCTCAGCGTATTACCTTTATAGGCGCAGAGTTAGATACAAAAAGGATGCGCGCCTTCTTACCGGCAACAAGAATTCAAGTTTTGCAGAACCAAGTCAGATCCTGCCTCCCCCTATCAAGAGCTCCGGCCCATCTGATTCTACAGGTGTTGGGCTCGATGGCATCAACTATACTCCTAGTCCCCTTAGCCAGACTCCACATGCGGGTTCTGCAATGGCTTCTGTCGGTTCAATGGTCCTATCAGGAACTCCCCTTGAACCACTTAGTTATAATTACGGAGAGTTGCCGTCGAGATCTGCGTTGGTGGCTCCTCCGATCCAATCTCGACCAGGGGCGACCCTTTATTCCTCAGTCCCCCGTTGCCACTGTGACCACGGACGCCTCCCAGGTAGGGTGGGGGGGTCATTACCTGGACAGGTCTGTCCAAGGCACATGGCAACTCCAGGAAGCGCATTTGCATATCAATATCCTGGAGATGAGAGCGGTACTACAAGCTCTCCATCACGCTCTAGTGCAAGGTCCGATTGCTATCCTATCCGACAACATGTCGGTGGTTTGGTATATAAACAAGCAAGGTGGGACCAGGTCATACCCACTGTGCAGAGAAGCCATGAGACTTTGGCACTGGGCGGTAGCTACCAACCGCTTCCTAATGGCAATGCACATACCGGGGAAATCCAATGTGATTGCGGACAGACTAAGCAGGACCATCCTGTTACCCCACGAGTGGTCCCTCAACCAAAGAGTGGCTGCGAAAATCTTCGCCAAATGGGGTCTCCCTTGCTGCGACTTGTTTGCCAGCCCCCACAATGCGAAGTGCAGAGAGTTCTTCACTCTGATCCCCTCTCAGGGACAGATTCCCAGGGATGCTCTAACCCACATTTGGCCCCCCGGTCTCCTTTATGCCTTCCCTCCGGTTCCCCTCCTGCCGAGGGTGATACAGAAGGCAATTTACCTGGAGAGCGAAATGATTTTGATTGCCCCGCACTGGCCTCGTCAGGTTTGGTTTCCCTTCCTTCGGAGGTATGCGGTAGAAGGTCCATGGTTTCTGGACCCGGTGCTGGACCTGTTGACTCATCAGTCAGGACAGTCTCACCCATCTCTCACGTCCTTGAGGTTGGCGGCATGGTTACTCCACTTCCATCCTTAGTCCGGGACAATTCCCTCTCTCCGGAGGTGATCCACATATTGTCTTCCTCTCACAAACCTTCCACTGTCAAACTGTATTCCAGCAAATGGAAAAGGTTCACCTTCTGGGCTCAGCAACGAGGTATAGATCCTCTTACCGCCCCAGTATCGGAGGTCTTGAATTTCTTGGCCTCTCTTTTTCAGTTGGGCTCTTCAGTTTCCACGATTAAGGTTCAACTAGCGGCTATCTCTAATTTTCATGCTTCTTTTGAACCTTCATTAATGTCTCACAAACTTTGTAAGTCTTTCCTTAAAGGAGCATGGCTCCTTAGGCCCCAATATCTCATCCTGTTCCCCCTTGGGACCTAAATTTGGTTCTTGCTGCCTTAACTGCCCGCCCTTTTGAACCAGCTGCTACCTGCGATTTGAAATTTCTGTCCTGGAAAACCGCCTTTTTAGTGGCCATAACTTCGGCCAGGCGGGTTTCAGAGCTTCAAGCTCTTTGTTCTGATCCTCCTTATTTGATATTTCACAAGCATAGAGTGTCCCTGAAATTAAATCCCTCCTTTTTACCAAAGGTAGCTTCTTCTTTCTGCATTCAACAGGCTCTAGAGCTCCCTGTATTTTTTCCCGAGTTTTCTAATAACGCAGAATATATTCTTCATCAGTTGGATGTCCATAGACAACTGCGTTTTTATTTGAATAGAACTGCTCAGACGTGGAAATCAAATCAACTGTTTGTTTCCTTTGCAATAAACAAATTGGGTCAACCAGTAGCTAAAACCTCCATAGCTAAATGGATCAAAGATTGCATCTCTTTCATTTATTCACAGGCTAACAAAGAGCTTCCCTTTCCAGTCAGGGCTCATTCTACCAGGGCAATGGCAGGGCTTCCTTTGGTTCCACAGTTCTCAGGAGTGTTTTCCAATGAGCCACCCGGGATTTAGGTGCTAGGGACGCTGTCCCATCAGTTATGAATGTAGGCGAGATAGGATCCCATTACATCTTTTAGTTATGTACTTACCATAACTTCGGATGTATGGGATCCATCTCGCCTACATTCATACGTACCCACCCTCCTTCCCCCTCCCATGCGGATTTAGAGGAAATGTAGTTCCATTTGGAGATCTCCTCTTGAAGAACTTTAGTTGGTTGTAGTAACTACTATTTTTTCTGTGTTTGCATGTAAGTATGAAAGCGAACAAACAAGATCTGGGGAAGCAGGTGTGGTGCATCCTGGGATAGAGGGTAGCCCAGCCAATAAGAGACTTCATTCTAGTGTACTAGTTGGCCGAGTCGGAGACAATGGATCGGCTCCGAGCCCATCAGTTATGAATGTAGGCGAGATGGATCCCATACATCCGAAGTTATGGTAAGTACATAACTAAAAGTTATTTAGCGTAGAGCCTGGGCTTCCTTTGGCTCCACTGTGTTGCAGAATATCCTTCCTTAGTTCCTCCTGAGGAATTTTTTGTGGCTGGGGACATTGTCCCACAAGTTGAAGCCAGACGGAGCAGACAACATCAGATACAGAAGTTATGTACTTACCATATGATAGATCTGTGTTGTTTATCTCCATATGGTTCAACCTTCTTCCTCTCCTGCCCCTGCCTTTCTTTGGAATGGCGAACTTCTCTTTTTGTGATGACTGGAAAATGGAGGTTGTCCATTGCTTATTTTTGAAGTCCTGCATTCTCCTTGGTTACATTAGTTTAAGTGTATGTTGGAATTTGTTGTCATGGGGCAAACTCTATCTGAGAATTAGGGTGAGGAATAGGGAGTTGTGGGTAAGGGTGGCAGAACCTGCCGAGTTAGAAGTCTGCAAGAATTGGCCAGTGGATTCTAACATCCTATTATCAAAGACAAAGCCAGACAACACGGATATATCATTATGGTAAGTACATAACTTTATTTTTCCCCACAGAGCTCAGTACTGGGACCTCTCCTGCTTGGAATATACTTCTCTGAAGTCAAGGCAAATGTTGAGGACCTTTGCCTGACCAAATCTGCTGATGACTGTAAGCTGAGTGCAATCACTGAATCCCCCAAAGATACAGATATCCTCCAGGAAGGTCTGACACAGACAAATAACTGGTGCCAGAGCCATGGCTTAAAACTCAATGCAAAAAAAATGCATAATCATACCCTTTGGAAAGATGACCATCCCTGCAAATTACTCCCCTAACAAGAGAGCCAGTAGTAAGGAGCTTGGGAACTCTGGTTGACAGTAACCTGAACTTTGATCACCATGTGTTCATGAAAGTAAGAAAATCCTCTTATGAGGGGCAAGTTGTAAGTAAGGGCATGGCATTCAGATCTAAGGAGATCTTAGTCCCACTATACTCAGCCTTCCTTAGACCAGTAATCAAGTACAGTGCAACTGTCAGCATGTTCCTGTCTAGGCATTTGCAGCAGCTGAGTGGTCACAGAGGTTCATCTCTAAAAGAATACAGGGTTTAAATAATATGTCCTATGCAGACTGCCTCAAAGCCTTGTCCCTGTACTCAGTCTCCTACAAACTACTGAGGGAGGATCTATGCCTAACCTACAGTGCATTCACCAATCCAGCACAGATGGATCTGCTACACATTTGCAAAACAAACAGCACTAGAATTACCCAATATAAGGATCTAAACCTTGTCTGTGACATAACCAAAACATATTGTGTCTCAGAGATTACCATTTCTCTAGAACAGACTCCTCATTCATGTAAAACAGAGGTCTTCCTTAAGCCTACTCAAACTCAGTTTGGACCAGTTAATGAGAAATCACAAATTCAGTGCTGGTTTTTCACCTGTAGCCCTTATGGAGAAGTGTGATTTGTCGAAAACCTAAGGCACAGACATATACCAAAGTCATTCTAGCCTGTGGGCATTGATCATTAGGAAAATTGGGCATGAAACGCTAAGCTTGGCCATTAGCCTAGTAACCTCCTATGATGATCTTGTATCCATTTCTACAGTGGTCCCTCTAACTTTCTTCACACATCACTCAGCTGCCTTATGCCTCTCAACCATCTTCTGTTTAAATACTCGGAATGGTTTAAGCAGCATCCTTTCAAGAAGCACCCCCCCACCATTCTCTGATTAACTTTCTTCTGAATCTCCTGACCCTGTTCCTCTTGTCCATCACTTTTTCTTTTGTAATGACTTAGTCCTTCTTCATCCTGTCCTGGGTCCAGATTGTTTTTTGTGGCATGGAGGAAAATATTTTAAATGTTACAAGGTAGAGTAACCTAAGTAAAACAAAGAGAAAAGCCAGCACCAAGGGACTCCATACTGAAAAAGTGTTTATTCCATCTCCCAATTCCACATACACAGATATACAGTGTATTTGGCTATGTGTCAATGCTTTGCTTTTTATGTGGGGCAAACCTCCAGACAGCTGAGATGTCATATTTCTGAACATCTTAGTGAAATAAGACACAATAAGCTAACTAATGCACTATACAGACATTGTCAATCCCACAAAACAGCTAGTTTTATGTTTGTTATTATTGATCAGGTCAAGGGCAATAGATTATCTAAACAAGGTTGGCATTTCATACTAACTAGTAAGGAAAGGAAATGGATTATTAAATTAGGAGCTTTATTCCATCCAGGGCTCAATGATAAGTTATGAAGAAATTTATTTATAATTTAGTAAAACATTTAGTTTATTTGATCATATTTATGTATATGTTTGTTGTATACATGAGATATATACATTTATATATATTTCTTATAGTGTTTGCATTTAAATTTTGCAATGAAGTAATTAGGGAAGTGATGTCATAACTGGTGTTTTTGATGCTATATAAAGCAGCTTTGGATACTGAATATTTACCACTGAAGAAGGCTTTTTGCCGAAACCGGTCTGTGTATGTGGAATTGGGAGATGGAATAAACACTTTTTCAGTATGGAGTCCCTTGGTGCTGGCTTTTCTCTTTGTTTTACTTGTTGAAGTCATGCGGTTGCCTTGCACCAGTCGTACTTGCTAGCTACAATTTGTGAGAGGAGCCTAAGTCACAGGCTGAGCACCTTACATGGGTTAAGCGATAGAATTAACTGGTTTCTTTTATTTTGTGCCCTCACTTAGTAATTTTTTTTTTTGCTCACCAGTTAACAACACCTTACCCATCCTCCAAAGTAGCCCTAGCAGTCTCTCTTTAAGTAAGAAGTTTTGCAGCTTTAATACTATGGGGTGTGGACATTTCCTTGCTTGGTTCCCAGGAGAGTAAATCCTGTATGCTGTATCTGCCAGCATCTCATCTTTCAGTAATTCCATCCATTGACACAAAATATCTATTACATATTGCTGATAGTCTTTACCTTCCTTCCCTTCTGGCACATTTATCAGTCAGAGTTTTTCACGTCTCTGTCTGTCTTCCAGATGTTCATCGTGTTTCACTGTTGCAGTCCTAACCAATGGATTATCCGGCTCCCGGTAGCCCTCGATCGGCCAGAATACCAAAGGTAAGTAAAAATGATGTTGGCTTTCTTCAGGTGTAAAGGATGTCAGGGCATCTGATACAAAAGGAGGCAGCCGACATCTCTTCCTCAGTCTTCCTTGCTGCGGAGCCCGAAGCAGAAGCATTTCTTGCATAAGTGTCGGTCGGCAGTTTATCTTTTTTGTTTCCGACTACAAAGTTGAAGTCAACTACAGCTAAGTACCCCGTTGGGGATCTTCTTTTCTTGCCTTAACAAATGTCAGAAAGGGTTAATAATTGTCTTACCTGTAGAAAGCAGATTCCCCATAGAGATTTTTATTCCTATTGTATTATTTGTTTAGGCCTTGACCACGATGTTCCTAATTGTGATCTTTGTGCTTTCTTTAATCCGCGTACTATTTGTCGTCGGACTAAGCTTTTAGCTAATCATTTTGGAGTTTGACCTAAGTTTGTCGGTATGGCGTCTGCTGGTCTTCAGGCTTCAGATATCCCCAAGAAGCATAAAGATAAGGACCGCGACAGGCTTCCGAAGGTCAAGTCCTCGGATGATGTTAGGTTGGTCGTCAGTCATGCGGTAGCCAGTGAGGCACCTTTGCAGCCCCTGCAGCCTGCAGATTTTAAACCGCAGGCCTCGGTTGAGACCATTTCAGAGGCCCCCAGGCCTCTGGCTTCTGTTTTGCCTTCTGACCTTCTGCCTGTTGCCTCTCCAGCTGGATCCAGGGCCGCGAAGCTGACTCCAGTGTCCGAGACCTCCGTTCTTTATTCAGACAGCAAGCTCCTACCGACGACTTCGGCTGCAACTTTGGCAGGCCAGGCCTCCAGAGTCCTTTAGACTTGCAGGTAAATCTTCCAGTCGTAAGCCTGTGAAGAAGCAGGCTCCAGTTTCCTCTCATTCCCCTCATTCTCAAATGGTTAAAATGGCTGATGACCTTTTGACTCTTATTAGGGGTTCACAGCCTCCTCCTTCAAAAAGAGGTAGGGATGTCTCTCCTGAGGCTTTGTCCTTTTCAGGTTCTGATGCTTCTAGCATTTCTTTTGATGAAGAAGAAGTTTCTCAAGCTTTCTCTCCTTTTGAGGATTCAGACGCAGAGGAGTCCATCCCTTCTGATTCTCCTCCAGAAGATTTCTCTTTTGGTGATACTTTAAATACTCTCAGGGAACATTTTAAATGGGAAAGTCAGGATTATCCCCTTTGTAAGAAAAGGATTAGGGAGTTTTTGGATTTGCCTCAGCATAAGCCTTTGGCTATTCCACCTGTGTTGGAAGTGGTTGATGATGTTTTCCTGGAAAATTCTGTGACTCCAAATTCGGTTCCTCCTGCTCCCAGGTAACCTGACCGGTACTATAGAGTCCCTGATTCTCATTTGTTTCTTTTCAGGAATCCGTTGGCTGATCCAGAGGTTATTTCTCAAGGCCCTAAAGGAGTTAAGGCCACTGTTGCTAAAAATCCTGTTCCTTCTGACAGGGAATCCAGGAACCTAGATAGGTGGAGTAAAAGAGTTTTGCTATTAGGTCTACTAATTGTCTTTTTCATATGCTGAAGTACCAGCATCACACCATGTAAGCTATTAAGTCTAGGATAGCAGGTGTGCCTCAGTTGGCGGAGAGTAAGGATATGCAGGATTTGCTGAATTCTGCCAGTCTAGTCAATAAACATTCATTACATTGTGGTTTTGACATTCCAGAAGCCTCCTGTAGGGCTACAGCTACTGGATCTGTTATCAGAAGACACGCTTGGCTTGGGGAGCAGCCCCTACCAGAGCCTGTCAAGGCTAAGCTTTTAGATGTACCTTTGCATAAGGACATTCTTTTTGGCAGCAAAGCAGAGGAAGTGCTCAAGAAGATGGAAGACAAGGCCAAGTCTATGCAAACAGTTAAAGACTTTCTGCAAGTTCAGCCTCCTTGCTTTAGCAGGAATTGCCCTTCAAAGAGTTGGACGTTCCCTGATACCAGCAGACAGAGCCGTTCTATGGCTAGAGGTTACAAATCTTCTAGGGGACAGGTGGCTACCCCTCAAAGGTCTAAGCGTTGGCAGGTTTCCTCTTCCAAGTCGGGAAGTTCTAAGCCTGCATCTCAGTCTAAACATTCTCAGTGACTCTGGCCAACGTCTGCCTGTTCTTGCCTGCCCAGAGAGTCCGTTAGAGGGAAGGTTGGCCCTTTTTACAAATGTCTGGGCCACCTTCACGGACGACAAATGGGTACTCAGAACTGTAGCCCTAGGGTGCAAGTTTTCTTTCCACACCTTTCCCGTACCCAAAGGATTCCCAGACGCTCCTCCAAACCAAAGGGCAGAAGTAGAAAAGCAAATTTTGTCTCTGTTACATCTGGGAGCAATAGAATCAGTTCCTGCTCAGCAGGTAGGCCAGGGTTTCTATTCCAGACTTTTCCTAGTTCCAAAAAAGAAGGCACCTGGCGTCCTATCCTAGATCTATCCATCCTGAACTCTTTCTTGATAATTCCAAAGTTCAAAATGGTCACTCTGCATCAGTTGCTGCCAATGTTAGAAAAGGATTCCTGGCTGGTAACACTGGATCTCAAAGAAGCTTATTTGTACATCCCTATCAGGGAAAGTTGCAGGTAATACCTTAGTTTCAGGGTGGGCAAGCAACATTATCAATTCTCTGCACTGCCCTTTGGCTTATCTACTGCTCCCAGAGTTTTCACAAAGTGCCTGGCTCCAGTCATTGCTTTTTGCAGGCAAAAGAAAATTCAAATTTATCCATACTTGGACGACTGCCTGATTCAAGCAAATTCTCAGGAACAGCTGTTAAAGGATATGGAATTTGTAAAGACTGTTCTCTCTTCCCTGGGTTACAATCTCAATGTGGAAAAATCAAAAATGGTGCCATCCAAAGAGTAACATTCCTGGGAGCGAGTCTGAACACAGCCGCCCAGATGATATATCTCACCCAGGAGAAGCAGACAACTCTTACAGTTTACTTCAAGGACTTGGCAAGCCTGTTCTAGCTTATTGCAAGGAAATACCTGCAAGCTCTGGGATTCATGGCCTCTTGCATTCTCATGATTCCATATGCAAAACTGCATATGAGGAAATTGCAATGGTACGTCAAGAAAATTTGGTGTCAACACACACAGGACCTGGATGTGATAATTCCTCTGCTTCCATGTCTGCGGACAGAGTTTCTATGGTGGGCAACAGCCTGTCTACAGAACAGAGGCATGCCTTTTTGCCCACCCCTGGCCACTCAAGTTCTTACCACAGATGCATCGAACTACGCCTGGGGAGCTCACCTGAATGGCAGATGCATACAGGGAAGTTGGAATGCCCAGCAGATGCACCTGCACATAAATTTAAAGGAGCTGATGGCAGTCCAGCAGGCCTTACTAGCTTTCAAGCATCTTCTTTCTCCAGGGACCCTGCTTGTCAGGACAGACAACCCACAGTCGTGTGGTACATCAACAAGCAGGGAGGGACTCATTCTTACCTCCTGTGCAGACAGAGCATAAGTCTTTGGTCCATAGCAGCATCCCTGGGCCTGCATATCCTAGCTCAATTTCTTCCAGGAAGGCTCAATGTTTTGGCAGACCAGTTGAACAGACAGACCCTGGAGCCTCATGAGTGGCAGCTGAACAGTGCAGTTTTTTTCAGCATCATTCAATGTTGGGGCACTCCTCAAGTGGATCTCTTCTCCTCTTCAGACAGCCATCTTCTACCTCTTTTTTGCACCAGACAGCATCACAGCAGAGCCTGGAAAGTGGATGCTGTGTTCTTCCTTTGGACACTGCTGTCAGTTTATGCCTTCCCTCCTCTTCCTCTTCTTCCCAGAGTATTATTGAAGATGAGGGACGAACAACCAAGGACTATTCTCATAGCTCCAGACTGGCCCAGGCAGCATTGGTATCCACTGCTTCGCAGTCTCTCCCAATTTCCTCCTTGGCATCTTTCTCTGAAGCCAGATCTTTTGCTTCAGGAAGGGGGAAACATTCTACATCCTCATCTTCAGTCTCTCCATTTGGCAGCTTGGCTCATCGTATGACTCCATCCTTTTCTTCGTCCCTTTCCCAGCAGGTGGTTGACGTGCTGTGGGAGGCCAAGAGGCCTAGAACTAGGAAGTTTTATGCTGGCAAATGGGAAAGGTTCTCTCTTTGGATGCAGGCTAGAGGGGAATCTTCTTCTCAGCCTACCCTTCCTCTGATCCTGGAATACCTGGCTGATTTGCTTCAGGGTGATCTTTCTTTTTCCTCTATCAATATCCATGCTTCAGCCATTTCTGCTCATTGTTCTTTTGAACAACCCATTTTCTCTCATCCTCTGATGAAAATGTTTCTCAAATGTGCTTGCAACTTAAAACCTCCCAGAAGGGTGCCTACTCCAGCCTGGTATCTTAATTTTGTTCTAGAGAAACTCACTCTTCCTCCTTTTGAGCCAGCTGCCACTGCAGATTTAAAGTTTCTCTCCTGGAAGACTGCCTTCCTCTTGGCTATAACTTCAGCAAGGAGGGTTTCGGTGCTGCATGCTTTGATGGCTGTGGATCCTTTTCTTATTTTCCATGCAGATAGGGTCTCTCTGAGAACTAATCCCTCCTTTATGCCTAAGGTGGTTTCTAACCTGACTCTTAATCCATTCATACGCTTTCCTACCTTCTTTTCTAATCCTTGAAATAGAGGTGAAAGGATCCTACATTCTCTTGATGTGCATAGATAACTCAGATTTTACCTGGACAGGACTAAAGACCTTCGGAAATCAGCACAGCTATTGGTCAGCTTTGCCCCTGGATCCCAGGGCAAGGCTATTTCTAAGCAAACCATTTCTAAATAGATTGCTCATTGTGTTACTTTTTGTTATTCCTTTCATGGTAAGGTTCCTGTTCAAGGGGTTAGGACCCACTCAACTAGAGCAGCTTCCACTTCTGCAGCTTTTTTAAGGGGTGTCCCTACCAAAGACATTTTGGAGGCTGCCACATGGTCTTCTGTTCACACTTTCACAAAGCATTATAATTTGCCTTTGTTTTCAAGAGCCAGGGCAGGGTTCGCCACTGCTGTTCTGCAGGGCATTATCTCCAATCCTTGATTATGTTGGTTCCTCCTCCCTTTTCTCTGGGCTTTGGTAATCAACCCATTGGTTAGGACTGCAGCAGTGAAACATGATGAACATAGTACAGTTGTGTACACTTACCATAAATGCAGATGTTTGAGTGTAGTCACTGTTGCAGTCCTGCTTTCCCTCCCTCCTTCCCCCTTTTCTCTTTTCCTAAGGCACAGGCTAGATTTGGTTTAAGCCTTGTTTTCTTGGGGCTTCTGACTGTTATGGCAAGAAAGACCGAGGAAGTGACGTCGGCAGCCTCCTTTTGTATCAGACACCCTGACATCCTTTCCAACCGACAACAGCCGACGTCATTTTTACTTACCTTTGGTGTTCTGGCCGATCGAGGGCTTCCAGGAGCCAGATAACCCATTGGTTAGGACTGCAACAGTGAATACACTCAAACATCTACATTTATGGTAAGTGTACACAACTGTATTTTCTTGCACCCCTTCCTCCAGTTCCACTTTTGATTTTTCCAGGCTCGACAGCCACCATTGGATTCCCTTATCTTTCTCCATCAGTCTGTCAACTCATCCTAGTGAATTGTCGGGGCTGTTTCCATTCCTTAAATATTCAAATCATTTTATGATATAGTCTTACAGGCTTTCACCAGTTTTCACCACAGTGATGTACAATTTATGTTTTTCCTCCTACATCAGGCATTTATTTGGCCATAGATTGCAACTGCTTTGCCTTGGCCATGCTCCCTTTCTCTGCTGTTACAGTCATATGCTTCTGCCACTGTTTTATTTGCTGCTTATCTGGCTCTGTCTTCTTTTTTTTTTTTAGACATTTAGCATAAATCCTGGTAACTTCTGCTTGCACAATTTATGCTTTATTTCTTCTGAGACATTATAATGTAGATTACACTACTAAGTTGGGGAAGAGCTCCCAGTGCATAGCTTACAGGCACAGCTCCTTACCAGAAGTCCTCAAACAAATGGCTACAAACACACTATTGCTGCTGGTGTGATTTTGGCTTGCTTTTGAATAATTCAAGTGTGTTCCATGATCTGATGTCATTTAGAGAGTAAGTCTGGGTGGACTAAGTTTGCAAAAAGCTTTTTTACCAAGGATTGTTTTGTAGCTTGAGATGCCATTTTCTTGGCAAGTTGTTATGTTACATGTTGGTTATCTGATAAATAGCATGGTTTTTAAGGTAAGTAGTTTGAAAGTAAGAATGCTTGATGTCATTGTAGCCCTACATTGCAAAGGTATCCATGTGCAGACTTTCAAGAGATTGAAGTGACGAGCTATACTACTTGCTAGTAGCAGGCAACTGAATATTTTATTTTCTGTCACCTGGAGTTTCTGGGGTTTTAATGCCTGATTACAAGCATAGAAGAGAGAGACCATATTCTGTTATGGGAATTAGAACATTTCTGGCAATGGGCTGATGTACAGTTGGAGAAAAGCGATACAATATTTTGTAACACTGCTGCAGCTGAGATCTTGATAACCACTGTGTCTGTGTATAATAAAAAAGATAAGGAGGGGTCAAGACATACTCCAAAGTGTTTTAATGGGTGACATTTGCAGTGGTAGTGCTATTGCTTGTACTAAGTACAATTGATGGAAAATTTCTGAGTTTACAAGGAAATCTGAAGAACATTACACTTGATTTGTTTTGGTTGATTATTAGCCTCTTGTTTGCAGTCCAAATGCAGTGTTTTATTGGATTGTAAAACAACAGTGTCATCAGAGTATAGCATGGCATCAAATTTAGTAAGTTCACAAGTAAAGTCATTTATGAAAATTGAGAACAGTAGTGTTGCTAGAACAGAACCTTGAGGTACACCGATAGTCAGGATACCTGAAGTGGAGTAGGAATTGTTGGGGAATACCTGTAAAATTTCAATCTGCAAATTAGATAGCATTAATCTTAAACTTAAGTTTTAACACTTTATTCAGCAGAAGGGAGTGAATGACCGTTTCAAAGATCCTTGCTATGCCATTTAATAGCCCTGCTGAGATAAGTCATGTGATTGTAAATTTTGTTGATAAGGCTGTATAGAGCAGTTACAGTACTAAAGCTGTTACTGAAGCCATGTTGGCTGCAAAGAAGCCAGTAGGGATTGATGTGTTCAAATTATTGATCTGATGTTGTCAGTTTTCATTCTATCCTCAACCTATGTATTTGGATATGATCCCTCGGATCTTACCTGACCATTACTATAGCTCGTGATAACCAAAAAGCTCTCGAGTTTCTCCCTTACCCGTAATACTCCATTCCTAAGTACCTCAGATCTTGTTTGCTACTATTCATGATAGATGTGCTAACCAATTGCTCTTGAGAAGATAAGTTTATTTCATTGAATTTAAAACTTCCTTTTCTCCTTTAAATACTTTCTTTTTGCATTTTCTCTGTTTTATCTTTAGAGTAGCTTATATCCTTTAAAAAAACTACTAACAAAAGAAGCAAAAGTAGTCCAAAAACAACGACAACGGATCCAGTATCAGTGGTTTATTGCACACAAGTCCCTAGCGCCTAGGCCTTCGCCTTCCAGGGGAATATCATCAACTGACATTCAAACATTTTTTTATACACTTATCAATAAAACAATTAAATTATACAATTATCAATAATATAATTATACAATTAATTATAAAAAAACTTTCCAATTGCATTCCAAATTCATGCCTCTAGGTGTCATAGTATCATACTTCAATATAAAAACTGTCTCCTTATACAATAATATAGATTTTATTTTTTCTTCACTTATATTCATACTTAAACTTTCTAAAACTATAGCTAACAGACCTTTAGGATCACTATTATGAAACTCTTTAAAATGTACAGCAATAGGACTTTCCATTTTTTTATGGTTTATGTCTCTTAAATGTTCCTGAAGCCGTATTTTAAAAGCCCTTTTACTTTCCCCTACATAAAACATATTACAAGGGCATTTTAATGCATATACAATTCTTTCAGTATTACATGAAAATTGTCCCTTAGGATAGAATTTCTTGTTATTAATATAATCAAATGTTCTACCAATATATTTACAAGAAATACATTTACTACATGGATATGTACCACATAAATTAACATCAATATGCGCATTCAAATGCATGTCTGGAGTAAAAAAATTTGCATGAACTAACATATCTTTTAAATTTCTCCCTCTCTTGTAAGAGAAAGTTACTTTTTTTGGAAAGATTGATGCTAAATTCTTATATTTAAATAATGAAGTCCAATAATATTTCATCATATTACTAATTTCTAAGGACAATAGATCATAGGTCATGACCATATATATTTTTGTTAATTCATCCTCACGTGCATATACAAATGTTTTATTATTACACCTCTTTTGCACCTTATTTCCTACTTGATTAGTTTCCTTCATTCTCTTTAACAATAACTCTATCTCTTGGGCATCATAACCTCTTTCGATATATAGGCATGCCATTTTTTCTAATTCATTATTAATTTCATCATTATAATTATTCAACCTCTTAATTCTCATAAATTCACCATATGGTAATGCACTTATTAGATGTGGTGGATGACAACTACTTCCATCCAATAAATGTAGTTCATTTTCAAACTTCCGAAAAATTTTAGTTATAATATTTCCATTTGGTCCACCCTCTAAAGTTATGTCCAAAAAATTCACTTTATTACCAACTTGGAAACCATCAAATTTTAAACCAAATTCATTTTTTTGTATATCATCCTTAAATTTATGAATTTCTTGCTCTCCACCCTTACAAATAAAAATTAAATCGTCTATATAACGATAATAACTAACAACATTCTTTATATAAAACTCTGTCCTATATAAAAATTCTACCTCAAAAAGATTCATCAAAACATTTGCATACATAGGCGCAAAGCCCGCCCCCATCGCTGTACCCTTTAGTTGATGGAATAACTGTCCATCAAAACTAAAGTAATTATTCTTTAAACAAAATTCTATAAGATCTGTAATATATGATGACAATGGACTATCTCCTAACAGCTTCCCAACAGCTCTCAGTCCATGTCTATGTTCTATGCTTGTGTATAAACTCTTGACGTCTGCTGTAAACTAATACATATCCATGGTCCATGTTAAAGGTAATATTTTTGTTAAAAAATCAAAGCTATCTTTTATATATGAAGGCTGAAGCTTATATCCTTTACCTAACATCTGATTTCTTGCTGTTATTTTCCCTTTCCTTTTGTATGAAAGTACCACTGAATACTATTGATCATATTCTTTCCCCTTACACTTAGTGTATCCTTTTTTACCATTGTGGGTATTTCCCATCCTTTTATCTTCTGTCTTCATATATGTGTGTGTATCTGTATATATATATATATATATATATATATATATATAGAGAGAGAGAGAGAGAGATAAAGCTTAATATTTTAAGGGCTAGCTGGCTTCAAAAAATGCGAAACATGTCAGAGGAAAATGCCTTATTCTGATACACATACTTTACGTGTATATTGCTTGGGAGCCTTTATATCCAAGATGATTGCTCTACCTGCCACGCGTTCAGCTGTAGAGTCCTGGTTGAACGCAAGACCAAGCTGAACTTAAAAGGTCTTCTTCCATTAGCTTTGGTGAGACATTATCTGGAGCTGCCCCTTCTGATAAAAACAAAAAGGGCAAGTCAGCTTCATCTAGCCCTTCATCGCCCTCATCAAAGACTTCTGAAAAATCAGAAAAGAGGATTCTGTCAGCTCCAACCTCTCCATCGGACCTGACTGGTAAAATACCTAAACATTCTGATCCTACAACCTCCTCAGATCTGAAAGTAAAAACAAAGAGACATATAGATCCTTCCACGTCTTCGGATCAACATCGGACAAGACTAAACCTAGACCAGATCAGACAATTGATTTGACTCCTAGCCTTCCGGCTTTGCCTAGGGCCCAATACTCCCCTTCATTTGACCTTGTCATATTTAGATTCCCTTCCCCCTTTTTGGAAAGACTGAAGTCATCTTCTCTAATGTCTCCCCTCTCTTCTAGGAGTTTGACCAAAGAGGATGTGGAGAGACTGGTGGGAAAGATTCTCTGGACGCAGAGTATGCCAGGGGTTTCTGTGACTCCTACCCCTTTGTCTCAGGAGTTCCATACATCAGTTACCCCACCTTTACATCCTCCTCTGACTATCTGAATGGCCCGGTGCTGTCTGCTTCAGATCTGAAGATAACTCTATCATCGGATCCATCATTTGCTCTGAGGTTTTGGTTCAGTCAAAGCCAGAGACTTCTTGGAACTGTAACTACCTAGTCAGCTATGAAGTTTGGGATTGACTCTGAAGTTTTCAGAGCTGTCTCTATACCTAGGTGCTTCAGTTTGGATTAGCTAGGCTCTGGTTTTGGCCTCAGGAGGACTTTCCTCGGAACAGGGAGGAACTAGGATCCATAGGCTTGCCCTCTCAGATCTGGAGTCCTGTCCCTCTCAGGGAAGGTCAGCCTTTGAGGTTTTGGAGAGAGCCATGTCTGCCTCAGCCCCAGGCTTCTTCTTCTGATACCTCACCAGAGCATCCCACTAAGGAGTTCCCTAAGAAGAAGTTGTGCAAGAGGAAGCACTTGAATTCCCCAGAAGACTCCATCACCGAAGACAGAGACTTCGGTGAAGGTGAAGGGTCCCCAAGGTCATCTCCTGACAATGTCTCCTTTAGAGACATTCTGTAAATTATAAAACAGAGAGGTGACTGGAAGCCTAACAATCCTCGTCTGAGGAATCAGTGTACCTGGAGGCTTTTGTTGTCTGCCCATCTACCTCCTGGGTGACTCCTCCCACCAATGAGCTCATTGAGTTAATCTCTCGGTGGACATGGAAGGCCCCTGATACCGTTGAGCTGATTCTCTGGAGACGAGACAAAATTATTACTGCTCCTGAGGGCAAACAATTTTGGACAAAAGGTGTGCCTGTGGATGCCATGGTTGTGGTGATGGCCATGAAGAAGGAACTAGCTGACGAAAGTTCCTCTATCCATCCCCCTAAACAAGGATTCTCAGGCGATAGGTTTGATAAGCTTATCAATGCTTCAGTGAACTTCTTCTTATGGTCACTGAACTATCTGACATGCTTCACTAGACTACAGAGGGATCTGATTAAAGAGCTTTCAGATACTCTCTCAGGATCCGTATATGAGGAAGGACAAGCTTCAGTCACTTCCCAGTTGGCTACCATCCAGTCTATTTCTAACTGTTCCATGAGGCTCATTTCACATGTAGCCAAAGGAACAAATAGAGCAGTGGGTTCTGGCATTGCCATTAGGAGGCATGCCCGGATGCTCTTGTGTGATTTTCTGGAGCCTTTCAAGTCTACATTCAAGAATTCTGCTTTTGATGGCATGTCCTTATTTGGTCCTAAAGTAAAAGACACATTGTCTAGGTGTGAGAAAGATGGGAAGATCATATCTGCAGAGGGCGTATGTTGCTCCACTCCACAGAGATCATTCTCCAGGAATCAGCGAAGCAGTGGATAACTGTGGTTCAGAAAATCTCAAGGGTCAGGGCTCAGAGGTGGCCAAAGCTAGAACTGACAAGTTCAACTTCAAGACTGACAGTTTGTGTAGGTTATTGAAAAAGTATCGGTCAGTGGATCTGGAAATTTGTTATTTCCAGAGATGTGTTGAACTTGAAATAATACCTAAGAGCTTAAGATTCTTTAAATGCCCCAATGGTACTAAGGCCACTGATCCTTTCTTTGATGAGCTAACAAAGTTTTTCAACAACATTGGTATTCAGTTTTTAAAATTACTGATAGACAATAACAAGAAGAAGCTGTCCTCTCTTAAACAGGATATCATGAAACTTGATGATGAACTCAGTTATATGGTAAAAGACTTTGACTCTGACAGTTTATATGATCAGCTTCTAAAAGAAGTTGAGAGTCATGAGAATGAAGTTATAGAGCATAAGCACAACAAATTACTCAGAGATGTGGAAGCTTATAAGAATGGCAATGCATATATCCATTTTGTTCCTGATTGCAGTAATAAAAGAGAAAATATTTCACCAAATAATGATTTTACAAATCACAAAAAGGCAGGCTGGTTTCGCAAACAGCCTACAAATAGACCGCGTTGGGTGAAGGGTTCTATTGACGAATCACGTTCCTCGAAATTGATCACCAGATTTTTTAGGTTGGAGAATCAGGCCACAGCTCCTTCTGGCGATGAGTGTGAGGTGGAAGCAGGAGGCTCTGTAGCTGGTAATGAAGCAGCCATTAACACGGCTGCAGTGGGTGTGAACACTGCAGGAGTGCGTACTAAATCTGCTTTTTTACCCAAAAGAGAAAATCGAGTTTTAAGGACTCGGAATGTGAAGCAAAGAGGACTGACAACTTCAGAATCCTCCAACGATGAACAGTAAGACATTTTGATGATCATTTCAAAATTATTAATTTATCTGGGACGACTTTAAGTGATTCCCAGGTTAAATTGTTGAGTTACGGCTTTAACGTTGTGCCCACTAAAAGGGCGGACTTTTCTAAGACTGTTATTGATTTTAAACAGTACGTTCGTAAATTAAATTTGAATTATATACTAAAACAGGTTAAAGGTTACTACAAAGGCTTTTGTAAACTTTCTAGTTACACACCAGCACTTAGTCAGACACTAAAAATGTTTGAGGAGGCATGCATGCAAGATATTAGTCATTATTTAGATAGAGGTAACAAAAAGAAAAAATAATTGATAACCTGACTAGTTTAGAATGGGTAGCCCTAACTGAGCTTACCTCTAGGAGAGACTTACGGTATATGAAGAGTGACAAGGGGGGCAACATTGTAGTAATGACCAATGAGCAATATAAAACTTCTATGTTTAAATTATTAAACAATAAAGAAGAATATTCTGAAGTAAACATCAGGGATATTCATAGGAGTTTTCAATTCATCAATACATATCTATATGAAGCACTTATGAATGATGTTATGGACATGAGAATGTACAATTTTTGATTAGTAGAAAAAACGAGGGTACATTGTTTGGTATTCCCAAAATTCATAAGTGTATGACCAACCCTCTGTTCAGACCTATAGTGTCTGCCCCCCATTCTGTCACTGAAGGTTTAGCTTTGGTGATTGATTTTTGTTTGAATCCAGTAGTTCTGAGTCTGCCCTCATTTAAAAGACTCCTGGGATCTGTTAGACAAGTTTAGAAATTTTCTTACAGATTTTGCTTTTGACAAAGACAAGCATTTTATTGTGACGGCGGATGTAGTAGCACTATTTACCTGCATTCCCCATGAACAGGGAGTGGAAGCAGTAAGAAAATTTCTCTTTTCAGGTTCCATTTTGGAACCATGTCAAATAAATTTGGTTTGCAGTTTATTAGAAATTATTTTGGAGTATAATTATTTCACTTTCGACGGACATTTCTTCAAACAGTGTAAGGGGGTCGCGATGGGTTCACCAGTGGCACTATCTTATGCTAACATTGTGATGGCTTGATGGGAAGCTAATATTCTTTCAAGGTTGAAACTGACATATAAGACATATTTTTATGCTAGATTTGTAGACAATCTCATTTTCGTTATGGAGGGGGACCGTAACACTAGTGAACAGTTTTTGGAAGATTTGAATTCCCAATCAGGGTATTTACAGTTCTTGAAAAGTGATTTTGGAAACAGGGTGGATTTTCTTGATGTGACCTTAGAATGGAATGAATTGGACAGGCAATTTGAAAGCAAAATTTATAGAAAGGACACCTTTACAGATAGTTATTTACATTTTAAAAGTAATCATCCCCATTTTATTAAAAAGAATATCCCCAAGGGGCAGTACATACGAGATTGTCGTATGACTACCTCTTGTATGGATCTAGATGGTGAATTTCATAGGATTGCTTCTATGTTTCTTGACAGGGGTTATGAGTTGGAATACTTAAAAGAAAGATGTATCCACCCATTTTGAGGAGGACACTTGTTATTAACAACAGCAAAGAGGGAAGAACATCCCATTTTGGTACAGTATGTAATCGTGACATGACTACAGATAGTGGGGGAATTTGGGAGATCATTCAAAGAAACTGGAGAATTGTGGAAGGTGACAGTGAGATAGTAAAAGTTTTAGGTATTAAGCCTAATTTTGTTTACAGGTATAACAACTGTTTAAAGAATGTCTTGGAAAAGTGTTCCTCTAGGAGCAATGGTCCAGCTGTAGCCCAGCAGATGGGGATGTTTAAGTGTGGGCATTGCAACTTCTGTAGGTATATTTTGGAAGGGCCATTTGTAAGCTTACCCCACATCAAACATAACATTAAAGTGGCAGGTCATCTAACTTGTAAAGTAAAAGGTTTAGTATATATTGCTTTCTGTAGTGGATGCAAAGCATTTGATGTAAGAATGACCACATGCACCGTGACGGAAAGAATGAGAGAACACATGTATAGTATCAAAATTAAGGATGAGAATAATGCCCTGTATAAGCATTCAGTTGTCTGTAACAAATTTAAGAAGTTTTTATTTTCAGTTTTGGAGGTGGTTAAAGCAGATCCCAGGGGAGGAGACTTTAAAAACGTGATAGAACAGAAAGAGACTTATTGGCAAATAAAGTTGAGGGCAGACAAAAAGCCAGGATTAAATTATGCGAGTTTGCGTTTATAAAATCCAGGAATCTCTGTGCATGTATGTTTGATGTTGTAATGAAGTCACCCTGAATATGGTATTGTGTTGGATGGTTAGTGTTTCTAATAAGTTTAAATACATGGTATGGGTTTCCTAGGTCTCTATATTGCAAGGAAATGGTACTGGATTTTACCTATGGTGATTTGAACATGGAGCAGCTCAAGTGCATTGTCATGTTTGACCAACCTTGAAATATATTTATTTTTGATGTAATTAGAGACACCTCCGCCTTTATTTCCTGCCTGTAAAGTAGCTGGTCTAAATGTGTGGAAGGCATTATAACTGCACTTTTGGTGTGCTGTCTGCGGCAATAAACCACGTCTCAGAGACTGCACAGACATCAGCATTTTCTAAGGTAAAGAGAGCTTCCACGGGGTGGAGTTTTTTGTTTAGGCTCCTAGCTTTGAGCAGTAATACCTTTAGTTTTTTTTGGTTTTGATTTGGTATGTTGGAAGTACTTTCAGTTTGGCATTGCCTAAAAAGACAATGTTTTAGCTAATATTCGAAAGCCTAGAGGGGAGAGGTGCAGAGCATCCCTGGCAAAGCAGCGTGGTCTGTTGACCATCTCCTTCCATGCTGTCAAATATTGCACCCCCTTAGAATGACACTAGAAACTAAGCCATTTATTAAAGTCAATCATCTTTTGTTCATATTGTGGCATCATCTTTGGAGAAGGTAAAAGGCTGCTCAGTGCTAGGCTCATACCAGCCTGAGATGCATATTCTGAGAGCTCTATGATGTCTGTCTTCATATAGTCTAGGGAAGTACGTCCCAGGTCATTTACTCCCACATGGACTATGACTGAGTCATATTGGTAATTGTGATCCAATGACCTGAGTGCATGCGTAATGTGGTGGATCCTAGCCCCTGATAAGCAACTGACTGTAACTTTCTCCTTACTCAGCCTGGTGAGAGGGATGTTAGTGTGTCTCACAGTGGAGTCTCCAATGACTAGAATGTTGGATTGTGTGGTGACCTGCCTTATGGGCTTAGAGGTACAGGCTCCATGAGATGTAGCTCTATGTGCTGATGTGGGTGTTGTTTTAAAAGAGTGTGTTTAGGGCTGCTGTGGGTATTTCTTTTGTGTAGTTTGTTTAGGAGATATTTGTGGTTTAGGAAGGTTACATGTAAGTGCCTCAGTGTATGTGGGTCTATATGTCTGCTTTGAATTGTGCGTGATGGGTGCAGCATATGTACTACTGACAACCTTATTGACATTAGGAGTACTTTTATGTGAGAGCTTTGCCTCCAGTGACATTGTGTAAATACATCTCTCACATACTGTGTCAGTTTGTTTGAGAATTAACTGGTTATCAGTAAACATGAGGCAATTTCTACATTGCCTCAGGATGCCCATATCCACCAAGCCAATAACAGAGACAGTAGGTTGAGGAAGAATGAAAATGGACAACACAGATAGAACGTTATAGTGAGCACATAACTTATTTTTAACTCGCTCAAGCCTATAGTGTCTTTTTATATACTTCCAGTTAACACCCAAAGCTCCTTATAGTGTCCAGACCTTTATTGTGTCTGAGTTTTTAACTATGTGACTTATCAGTTTATAATAGACGTATAAGGATTTAATAATAAAATGACACTAAGATTGTTGATCTAGGATGCCCATCACTAGGAAAGCCTTGATTATCTTAAACTTTTTATGCTGATTTTTCAGAAAATTCTTTGGAATGCAAGGTTGTGTGTAGGCTGTAAGAGGTGCAACATTCCACACCACATAGATGTGAATGAGTTTTTATAGTAGTTTTTTAAATGGCTTTGCTACAAATCATAGGGTGGAAATTGGTCTATAATTACTGCAGTCTTTGGAGGAGGAGAGGTGTCATATGATATTTGAAAGCTGCACAATCTATAACAGTAGTAATTGACAGCTTGTAAATATGAGTCAGAAGTTTGGCAATGTGGAGGGCTGTTATTTTCAGAATGATGGTGTAATATTCTGAACTTGTCCCTTGAGCTGTTATTTAGATTAAGCTGTTCTTACATACTTTGCATGTGGAAGTTCTGAGCCACTCTTAGCTGCTATTGCAACTATAAGTTGTGCCTTCACTTAGCTTAATTCTACTTTTACATCATACATCTAGTCAAACTACAAAGGGTATATTCTGAGCTCTTAGACAAAATTAAACCCAAGACTCACTTGGAAAAACTGAAAGTTAACCTGCTTATATCACTTCTGTTACAAGCCTTATAACACTTCACATTGTCAAGCAGCCATATGCTTACAGATAATGTACTTTTACTTGACAAAAATAATTCAGTCAGTGAGAAGTGCAAATATCAATGTAGCCTTGAGGTATCTCTCTCACACTTTAACATGGCCTGTGCGAATCACACTCTACCACCCTCACCTCATCACAGCCACAGTAACCTGACTTGCGCTAAGGCTGTAAAAAAGTCACAACCAAAGCCTCCTAAGAATAAGAAAACTAGATCTCAGCAGATAACCAGAACCACATTAGCACCATGCAAGTCTCACACATAGTAAAAGGCTACCATAAGGAAGACAGCTAACTGTCTAGTATCTCATATTCATCAAAGTCTGTAACAATCCTGTTTTATTTAGCAAATGCTTTATGTTAATTATACCATATGTAAATGATGACTTATGTCAGGCACACCGACTACACACTCACAAAACTGGACAAAGACAGGCCTACAGTTAATTATTTTTCTTTTGACAGGATCCAGGCTAAACTCAAGGGTTGTAAAGTCACTTTCACCAAACAGATGTGATTACGACATTGTGGTGTTTCCATGTTGGTGTGAATGGTTGAGTTGCATAACCCTGAGGTATATGCAGAAACACATGTTAGATCTCACTGTGTATATGTCCAATGCAGGCAAGACTCTGGTCCTGAATGTAATCTCTCCTTCATTAAGAATCATACCTATATACAAAGAAAAGATGATTGTCTTCAACATTTAGCTTAGTAGTTGATATTCTGGGGGTTAACTAGCATGAAGGAAGAACATTCATGACAAAAATTAGGAGGTGTAACACCCAGAAGGATAAAAGCACTCTCATCAAATTAAACAAACAGCTCAAAGGAAAAATAAAGCTTACCATAGCCATATTTGAGGTAAAGTTGGCCTCCCAGGCCAATGACAAATCATAAGGTATTATTTAGTTATTTCTGCAACCTCATAGGCAGTACACAATTGTATGTAGAGCTCATTGTTAATGGAGCTACCTATACTGAGCCAGAATAATTAACAAACATACTGGCAGACAGCTTTAGCTCTAACTTACCCCCTCTCTCCCCCTCAACATTCCCTCAGGAAATACCATTAAATATAACTCCCCCTACTATCACTAGGAACAAATCCTCAATGCTCTCTATAAGACCAAAGACACTGCACCCAGACAATATCCTAGGATGCCTTCTGAATAGCATGAAACATGACCTCTAGGGTCCTCTTGAATTGTTATTTAACTATAACCTCCAAACAGGCTTTGTGGCTAATGAATGGAAAACAGAAAAAGTCATCCCTTTGCACAAAGGTGGGCCATCTACAGACCCTGAAAACTACAGACCCATAAGTCTCACTAGTCTCATATGCAAAGCCATGGAAAGAATTGTTATGGAAATCATGAATAATAACATAGGAAACCTTTAGACACTGGACCCAACTCAATTTGATTTTGGCAAGGACAGGTCATGCCTACTCAACCTGGTGGACTTTTTTGAAAAGGTCACCAAAGCAATAGATGAGGGCAAAATGGTTCGCATTGCCTACCTTGACTGGCCAAGGTATTTGCCACAATACCCTACTATGGCATTGTTGACAAACTCAAGACGTTAGGTATGAACCCTTATATCATCCAGTAGATATAAAACAAACAAAAAGAACCCAGGAAGTTACAATTGGGGAGTCCACCTCTACAAAGAGGCCAGTCACAAGTGGAGTCCCTCAGGGATCGGTCCTGGGGCCACTCCTTTTTGACATTTACTTCTCTGAAGTCAAGGCCAATGTTAAGGGCCTCTGGCTGGCCACATTTGCAGACAATTGCAAATTAGGAGCAGTCATAGAATCCTCCACCGACACTAATGTTCTCCAGGAAGGGCTGTCACAGACACTGAACTAAAACTAAATGCCAAGAAATGCATAATAGTATCCTTTGGGAAGTTATCCACCCCTGGTAGCTATCATATTGACAACACACTCCTAACAGTCGACCCAGTATTCAGGGACTTGGAGAAACAAATAGTAATCTAGCTTTTGACCATAACGTGTCTATAGTAGTAAGAACATCATTCTGTGTTGTGCGACTTTTAAATGAAAGTATGGCATCTGGATCAAGGAGTTAACATTGTTCCACTGTATTCAGCAATCATCAGAACTGTCATTGAGTACAGTGCCCATTTTGGTGTTTACCTAACCTGGCACATCCTACAATTGGAATGTCCACAGAGGTTCCTCACTAAAAGACTACAGGGCATAAGTTAGATGTCCTATGCAGACTGTCTCAAAGCCCTGTCCTTGTATTTTGTCTCCTACATGCTGTTGAGGAGAAATCTATGCCTGGCATACAAGGCATTGTCAGACCCCCACCCTGATGGACGTCCTGCACATGTGCAAAACAAACAACACCAGACTTACCATTTCTAAAGACTTAAACCTTGCCTGTGATATATGTAGGACCTGCTGGAGAGACAGGTAGGTATCTCAGAGACGACCCCTTCTTTGGAACAAGCTCCACATCCACATGAAGCAGAGTTCATCCCTAAACCAATTCAAGTGTAACTTGGAAAGTTGGATGGGGAACAGGAAATTCATCCCTAGTTTGGCACCTGTGTCTCTAACAGACATAGGCAGCTGGTAAATGTTTCATCTCCCAAGCCCCTGCTTGTAAATGTTTCATCTCCTAAGTCCCTGCTTACACTCACCAAGGGTACCATGACTTGTCAGAATTTTGGGGTGCATGGCTAGGCTTAAAAAAGCCCTAGTGGTTATTATCTTAGTACACACCTATGAATCTATATGCAGCATGGGCCAAGATGATTGACAGTCCAGCTTACTTCACCAGTGATGACTTGCGCTTCTCATGCCATGGCTTCTGCATACTGACTAAAGCCCTTGCTGCTCCCACAGTGCCTCTTTTTATGCTGAATCCAGCTAATGAACATTCCAGTGTAGAAGACATCAGTGTAGCTATTTCTAACTCTACATCAAGCTATATCATGGTGATGAATCTCAACACCACATGTCTTAACAACAAACTGCTTGATCTTTAGGCTCTCCTTTAACTTAAACACATACATATTTGTGGTTTCATTGTAAAGACAACACTATTTACATGGATTTTGCACCTTCCATGCATTCAGGCCTTATGGAAACTGCAGTGCCATTTCCTTATTTGTGAAAGACTACATTTCCTCGAGAAAGATTACAAAAATAATGAAACGGAAGAGTAAATATCATGCAGAGCAGTTTAATAACAACCATAAGCGCTTTCGTCCCAGTATATAAAGGACTTCTTCAGAATAATGAACACAAACCAAATCACTGTTTCAATTGAAAATGGAACCATCACATGACAAACATACCTATCACCTTAAAGAAACAGGTACCTGAAAATACTGCAATTTAAAATACTACTCATTAGTTTAAAACATAAAATCCAGGCATGGTTTACCACAATAACAACACACAAATTAGAATTTATGGACTTTAAATATTGTAAGCCCTCCTTTTCAGTATACAAGTAATATTGATAAACCTGTTACCAGACTTCTCTGCATTCTAGGTAGTTTTCTCAGTCACCCACAAAAGGACCAATCTCAATATTTTTCTAATACTGTAAGAAGAAACTTATTGTTAATAACACAATTAATACTATGCTTCTTTAAAGAATATATATATATATATATATATATATTATATATATATATATATATATATATATATATATATATATACACATGTACATATATATATATATATATATATATATATATATATATATATATATATATATATATAATGAAACGGGGGAACTAAATAGTGTGGGAAGAAATAGCCAGGGAATTGTTATGGCTAGGCTTGTATAGGCCTTAGGGCCGATAGCCTAGTGCCAACCTATGAACCTACTGTGTATACCATAGCCTTGGTACCACAGATGGCCCTATGAAGTTTATCAACTGGTACATGTTTTTTTTTCCAATCTTAACTGGGGCATCCTAATGAATAAAAAGGCATTGATTATGATAATTACATTTCCTGGTACCTCCCCAAGGTTAAACTTCAGGTATACCCATTTTCCAAGATATCTTTAATATTCCTAGCCCTGTTATAAATGTAATGAAGATGATGCCTCACCACATTTTGATGTCAACAAAATGGGTCAGAGTTAACCAATGTTTCTCAGTCACCCATACCATCATAATGACCCTGTTGGAATATATAATAACAAGATTATATGGACTCACGTTACATTTAGTTGGTCTGGGTTTCACTATACCCCCCTTCAGGATCAGGGCAAACTGATTGCCCTGTCCCTTACCAAATTCAACATAAATTTGGTCCAACATGCTTTTGGGATGTCTCCTTTCAACAAACAACCCTTTAAAATATCAAATCTCCTCAATAAAGGACCATATGGCCTTTACCCACACTTCTCTTCTGCTTTAATGGGTGACTACTGTGATGCCCCACCTCTGGCCCAGTAATCAAGGAGCCTCAGTCCTCACCTCTAGCACCAGTGGGGGATATACATTGGGAGGATGAGAGGTACACACACAGTATTTCCAGATGCAGCTCACTGCATCAAGTGCAATTTCCCTTAAAAGCACACAGAGACCACAGTCAGTCCAGGACTGGTTTCTGCCTCTTTCTCCAGATCCCCATTAAGACTTCCCACTGACACAGCTATAGAGGTGAGATTTCAGCTGAATGGCCAAGCCAAGACCTCTAGCAACCTCTCTACCCAACCAGTGCTTCGTGTCCCTGCCCAAGTAGCTGACACACACTGTTGGAGATTTGTTTTACACACACCCACCTGGGAAAGGCTGGCACAGGTTTACTAGTTATGCCTCCTTCTGCCCAGACTATGAGGTACTTATTACTGCCACCAGTGACATCCTTATCAGCTACTTTAAGGCCCTTAACAAAGGGTGTCCAGTTTTACTGTGTACAAATGGTAGCGTGACCAAAAGCAAGGCTATCAGGAGTGGCCTACACACTGTCACCATATAAATATTCAGGTACTCTCAGAACTTAAATGTGTCTCACAAAGATCAGCCACAATGAAAGGTTTACATATATTTAATAATAAATAATAGAAGAACAAGAACATACTCAGTATATATTTACAGTTACATCTGAGTTCAAAATCACAGGAAATATTTAAAACAACATTGTAGGACAGTCTCGATTAAATAATGAAAAATATATAAGCTAAGCTTTGCTATATTCCTGACTGTATCTAAGAGAATTACTGTACCCGAATACCTTACTTCAGAGCAAGCAAGGCAGATGTGGTGAGTGGGTCTTCCCGCTGATGATGTCGGGTCAAAGAAAAATACAGAATACTCAGTCTCTCTCAGAGAGTTCTTAAATATCTCAAATATTACTGCCAGAATCGCTTGCATGATGACATCACTTCTTGTCATATGACTCTATCCCAGGTAAACCCCCCATTGATGCAGCTGGTAGCATTTAGCATCTACCTGTGAAATACATAGACAAGGCTTTTCTTAGCTCTAAGGCAGATCCTGGAAGTCATAAAACAATAAAAACTCTTCCAAGAAAATACGATGAACCTCTAATTCTAGACATTGTGTCTATTACTGCACTGAAACTTAAAGCTAACATCATTTTATTATGTGGCTATAAAGTAATTTGATTTCAGCTGTTTTTCTGAAGTTAACCTCTGGTGTTCTAGTTTCCACTGTTAAAATTTAAACATCTAAACAGTTACAATAGTGCAGGTATATTTCTGTTCTAATCCAGTAGGCTACACTGTGGTTACATCTTTAAGCTCAGTACTTTGTAAAATACCTTTTCAACACATACGTCTGTACCAGCAGTTTGATGTACACATAACATGAAGTTCTAAAACATTTGATCTGAAGTAGTTAACTTCATTTTATCAACAACTTGTGGGTATTCAGATCCATATCAGATCCAAGCCGGCAACTTTTCAAGCATCTGCTCCGAGCTCCCAGCTCCTCCCGCTTACCCATAACCATCTCCTACCTTCCCCTGATCTCGTTTGCCGCTTCATGCATCAGCATCGTGATCTCTGTAGCTCCAAGTGTTGGGTTATTTAGTAAGTGACTTTTTGGTTGTTTTTTTCTTGAGATAGTGAGAGTGTGTTGTCATTTAGTTCCCTTTCCTCTCCCAATTGCATGTTCGTTGGTTTTTTATATATATATATATATATATATATATAAGTTTTTGTTGTAAAGTAGTCTAGTACAGGCCCTCCCTACCCCTTAGGTGTGTGTGTTTAGAGTGTCAGTCTTAAGTAGGTTGGCTGTGTGTGTTCATAGTATGGCTGATCAGCCAAAACCTACCTTCAAGAAATGCACAGAGTGTGGCCATAAGCTTTCACTGGCCGATGGTCACACTCTGTGTGTTGTTTGCCTGGGTGTTCCCCATCTATCTGTTCAGTGCAGTGTGTGTGCCAGATTTAACCCCACGGCCTTGAAGGAAAGGAAGGCCAAACTGGTTGCAAAAGGCCTTCTACCTGTTTCCTCTCTGGACTCATTGGCCTCAGCCTTGGCTCCTCCAGCAGTTGCTCAACCTCCTTCTTAGGCTGGGACTCACCCTCCCACTAGACCTGTTGAAGGGGAGGCCAAAGGAAAAGACAGTAAAAACAAGGACAGAGACAAGAGGGGGGATAGGCCCCATAAGCGGTCTCCAGAGCGAAAACCCTTCCCTAGGCCACCTTCTAAAATGTCTAGACCTACATCTCCTCAGCTCCACTCCCCGAGGTTCTCCTCTGAGCCAACAGAGCCCTTGGATCCGAGGTCTTCATCTAGGTCATTGCAACGACCAGCCAGATCTGAGTCGGTCACCTCTTTGCTCTCGACTCGGAGTCTATCGGAATTGGATATGGACAGGATGATGATTATTATTCAGACCCAAATCCAGATGGGAGTCTTGCCAAGCCCCACTCCTTCTGGAGGGGGAACCTCCATGCCCTTCTTTCATCCAATTTCTCCTTCCCCGATCCGGCCTGTGGTTTCGGGGTTTATGGATCTGAGGATCCTCAGAGCTGGGGGTTTGGTGCTGACGGTTCCTCTAACCTCGACTCCAGCGATCACCTTGAGTTCCTCAATCAGACCAGTTTGGATCCAAGCAACTCTCGGGGCCTAGGACGGGGAGTCGGATCCGAGGGAATGGAAGTGTCTTTGGCTCCGACTTTGTCGGATCCGAGCCATTCCTTCAGAGCTCTGGCTACTCCTGTCTTGGCCCCGATCCTCATGGCAGACCCGGGGAGAGCTTCCTCCTTGTTGGGTGCTAAGGAGATATGCTCTCCATCAGCGTTCGACATGGTGGAGAGGGTTCTCTCTCAAGGATCGAGACCCCAGGCCTATTTCCTTGGATTCCGCCCAGACTCCCTTGGATTCGGTTTTGTCTCCCTTCAGCTTGTCCCAGGGACAGCCCTTGCTAGAGGACCCCCAGACAGTTCCCCTGGAGGAAATCCTCGTGGCTCACAAGCCCTCCTCAGAGAGTGCCACTGAAGAGGGTCCCCGTAAGCACACGTGTAAAAGGAGGCACCTGGACATCTCTGAGTCCTTGACAGAAGACACTGATTTAGATGAAGGAGAAGGTTCCCCCAGGTCACCTCCCGAGGATGTCTACTTTGGAGACATCATGGAGATCCTACACCAGAGGGGAGGTTGGTCATCCCCAAAACCTTCTACGGATGAGTCAGTGTTCCTGGAGGCTTTTGGCATGGGCCCATTTACGTCCTGGGTGTCCCTTCCTGCAGATTCCTTGGTGGATCTAATCACCACACGGGGATGGAAGGAGCCTGACACCATAGAGCCGATACAAAAATGCCCTGACAGGATTCTCTCTCCACCCTCAGACATACAGGCCTGGTACAAAGGATCCCCGGTGGATGCTATGGTGGTTGCAGCAGCCACCAAGAGGGAACTGGCACAGGAGAGTTCCTTGGTCCACCCTCTGGACAAGGAGTCCAGGGTGGTGGATCGATTTGGGAAGCGAGTGTTTCCTTCAGTGACGTTTTCCATCCGAGCGCTGAACTATTTGGCACACGTTATATGGCTGCAGCGAGACCTAGTCACGGAGTTCGCTGAGTCACTCCCAGAGTCTGTCGCTGGAGAACAAGCGTCTGTTCTCCCTGAAAATGTCGACTCTAAAATCGGTATCAAACACGTCTATGCATCTCCTTTCCCATGCTATGGAAGGAGCGGCTAGGGCAGCTGGGACCAGCATGGCTATGAGGCAACACACTTGGCTCAGACTGTCAATTCGCAGACCCCTTCAAGGCTTCTTTCACAAATGCTCCCTTCGATGGTTCTTCTCTTTTTGGGAAGACAGTACGTGACACTCTGGTCCAGAGTGAAAAGGACAGGAAGACTTTGTCTGCCATTGGAGTCCATTTCTCTAGCCCTCAAAGATCCTTTTCTAGGAATCAGAGAGGGCAAAAGAAGATGTGGTTCCGAAAATCACAGTTTTCCCGGAAGTCTCAGGACAACTTGTCCCCTAGATGCAGAGGGGGACAGGACCGATGCCACCCCAGAGGCGGAGGGGGGGGCCGAGAAACTTTGGGTCTAGGGAGGCCTTCTCGGACAGACCCATGCAGCAGCCCTGAGGGGTTGCCCAACTGTCCTACTGCGGAGACAGTCGAGGGAAGATTATCATTGCACCCAATGGCTTGAGAATCCATAACTGCAGATCGTTGGGTGCTTCAAATAATATCCAGAGGCTACACCATTCCATTTTGTTCCCCTCCCGTACAACCAAAGCACCTCCCAGATGTCCCACCTGCTCAAAGAGAGGAGGCAGTGCTAGAGATTTCCAAGCTGCTTTGCAAACGAGCCATCGAACTGGCCCTCCCAGATCAGTCCGGATCAGGCATTTACTCCAGGTTCTTTTTAGTGCCATAAAAGATGGGGGACCTCAGGCCCATCTTGGACCTGTCAACCTTGAACCTGGCTGTAGCCAAGCAGAAATTCCAGATGGTCACCCTACAGTCCATTCTACCTTATCTTTGAGAATGCGACTGGATGTGCTCGATAGACCTCCAGGACTCTTACTACCACATCAAGATTCGCAGAAGCTCCAGGGGATTCCTTCATTTCCGGCTGGGAGCCACTCATTTCCAGTTCAGAGCCCTACCCTTCAGTCTCACCACAGCCCCCAGAGTGTTTACCAAGGTAATGGCAGTCGTAGAGGCTCACCTGAGGCTTCAGGGAATTCAGGTATTCCCTTACCTAGACAATTGGCTCCTCGCTGCTTCCACCAAGTGTCTTCTTTGCATAGTCAGAGACTCCTTCCTTCATCTTGCAGACCAGCTAGGGATCACTGTCAGTGTGTCCAAGTCCCTCTTGGACCCGGTGCAGATCTTGGACTTTATCGGGGCACGGCTGGACATTCTTTATTGAAAATCTTCCTAACTCCAGACAAGGTCCAGAGCCTACAGGCCCATATATCAGTGGTTCTTGGCCCCAGGCTACCAAAGGCGGGTGATGTTTTCCGAGCCCTAGGTTCTGTGGCTGCAACAATCTCGATCCTCCCCTGTGCACGTCTTCACATGCAGGTTCTTCAGTGGACTCTGGCCGTGCAGTGATCTTGGCTAAATTTCCCCATGGAATATCTAATTCAAATCAGCAAAGCCTGCAGGGTGTTGCTTCTCTGGTGGTTCCAGTCACCGGAGATCTTAGCGGGATGCACATTTGTGTCACCCACAGCCCAAGCCAGAGTGACCATGGATGCCTCCCAGCTCAGGTGGGGGGACATTGTCTGGGGAGGACAGTCCAAGGCACGTGGTTCCAAATAGAGAACAGATTTCCTGTCAATGTTCTGGAGATGAGAGCAGTGCTTTTAGCGTTGCAAGCCTTTCACACTGTCCTTCCTCTGGTGACTATTGCAATTCAATCAGACAACATGTCGGTTGTCTGGTACATCAGCAAACAGGGAACAATCAGATCTTACCCTCTGTATTATGAGGCCATGAGAGTGCGGGAGTGGGCAATCTCCACCACTCGATTTCTGATTGCAACGCACATCCCGGGACACTCCAACATTTTAGCAGACAGATTGAGTCGGGCTATTCTAATGCCATATGAGTGGTCTCTGAAACAATGGATAGCGGAGGAGATCTTCCTTGCGTGGGGTCAGTCTTGTTGCGATCTCTTTGCATCTCCTTCCAGTGTGAAGTGCAGTGAGTTCTACGCTCTGATCCCCTCACCAGGGGATCTCCCCAGAGATGCTCTAGTCCATGCTTTGCCTCCCGGGTTACTGTATGCTTACCCCCTGTTTTCTCTCATTCCGAAGTTTCTTCAGAAAGCTTGCCAATTGGGGTGCAAAGTGATCCTCATTGCCCCATTCTGGCCTCGTCAGGTGTGGTTCCCCTTCCCCTGGTCTCATGTTCTTGCTCCTCCTTGGATTCTGGATCCCTGCCCAGATCTAATTTCCCATCCCTCAGGCATTTGTCTACCCAACTTGGACAGCCACAAGCTGATGGCTTGGTTGCTCCAGTTCCCTTGATTGCCAGGACTCCCATTCTTTCATCTTCAGTAAAAACTATTCTGGTGGCATCCCATAAGGCCTCCACTAGGAAGATTTACTGCAGTAAATGGAAACGATTCTCTATTTGGGCTTCTCAGAGGAACCTGAATCCCTTTACAGCCCCTGTTCCTGCAATGTTGGATTTCATAGCCAATATTTTTCAACAAGAGGCTAGTTCCTCCACGGTGAAAGTGCAACTGGCAGCTTTCTCGAATTTCCATGTCGGCGAAAACATGAATGCCCTGGCCTCTTCTAGACTGTATAAGGCTTTTCTTAAAGGCACCTTTCTTTTGTGTCCTCCAATTAAGGACTCTGTTTCTCCTTGGGACCTTACCTTGGTTCTGCAGGGTTTAGTTGCTCCCCCCTTTGAACCTGCAGCATCAATAGATTTGAAGTCCTTATCCTGGAAGACAGCCTTCTTAGTGGCCATTACGTCAGCTAGGAGGGTTTCTGAGATTCAAGCTTTATCTGCTGTGCCCCCTTACTTGATCTTCCATAAGGACAGGGTTTCTCTCTGCACAAACCTTTCCTTCTTACCAAAAGTAGCTTCTGAGTCAAACATTAATCAAATAATTAATCTGCCTGTTTTCTTTCCAAATTTTCAGAACAAAGGTGAATATAAGCTGCATTTGCTAGATGTTCATAGACAGCTTTGTTTTTATTTACACAGAACAAAGCCCTTCTGTAAGTCTGACCAGTTATTTGTATCCTTTTCTAAACCCTTTCTGGGCAAAGCCATTTCCAAGGTTTCCTTAGCTAGATGGATTACACAATGTATTTTGCAAATTTATAAAGACAAAGGTCTGTCCCCTCCTGGTCCTGTTAAAGCTCATTCTACCAGATCTATGGCGACTTCTGCTGCATTTTGGTTTAGGGTTCCACTGGATGACATTTGTACGGAAGCAACCTGGGCAAGGTCACATACCTTCATTTCTCATTATAAGTTGGATTTGATCTCCAGAGGGAGAGCATCCTTCGGCTCTGCGGTGCTCATGAATATCCTTCCATGAGGGCCTCCCAGGAGTTTAAGTAGCTGGGGAATCTGTTCCACAGGTTGCAGGTAAAATGAAGTTAACTACTTCAGATAAAGAAGTTATGTACTCACCATAGCATTCCATCTGAGTAGTTACACTTCATTTTTCTGCAACTGTCCCACCCTCCTTCCCCCGAACCTGTTCAGGTTTATTATATAGTTGAGTTGCTAATTGGTTGAGTAGTGGCAAACTCGATCTGAGGGAAGATAGGAGATGGTGATGGGTTATGGGTAAAGGGGAGGAGCTTGGAGCTCGGAGCAGATACTTGAAAAGTTGCCATCTCGGATCCGATACAGATGAGAATACCCACAGGTTGCAGAAAATGAAGTGTAACTACTCAGATGGAACGTTATGGTGAGTACATAACTTCTTTTTACACAAGCATCTTACATGAAGCATATTAACATTCACAAGTGACACATACCCATTTACAAAATTCTAGACAGCTGTGCTGGCAGTAGCTCTCTGTCACATTTCTATATAAATCATGTTGATATTCACAAATGACATATAATTATTTACAAAATTCCAGATAGCTGGGATGGCAATATCGCCTTTCGTGACAACTACTATGAACATGTGCAGACAATGCCCAGCAGATTTGCTAGGTTTGTAGGCAGAGAGCAGTTTTTGGTCACTGGATCACAATGACCAACTGAGAACATAGTTGTGTAGAATGTTTTTAGTGCTGGACAGGCAGATGTATACTGGATAATTTTATAGGTGATAAGAAGTTGTGTATATGTTAGTTGATATGGCAGTTCTAACCAATTTAGACTTTTCAGTGCTAATACAGTGGCTGGTTCTGAAAAGGCTATGTGCTGCTACTTTATCAGCTTTGTTTTAACATTGTTCAAGTTTTAATTTTTGTGAAGCCTGGAGGTTAGTGAGGATGGGAGCATTTATAAAGAAGAGTGGGGAGGAGATAAGTAGTGGCAAATGTAGTTTTATTTGCATCGGTGAGATAATTTTGGCTCTGTAAAGCATCCCTAGTTTTTGATGAGTTTTTCTTATGCAGTTTTGTATCTGCAGGTTGAATGTAAGTTTAACATCCACTATCACCCCTAATAATTTGCTATAAGAAGTGACTTAAGCAGTTGTACTGTAAACACTCAGTTAACTGGAACTCAAGCAACTGGCAAAAAAAATTTGAAGAAATACAGTACAGTTTTCATGTGTTGCACTTTCTGTCCCCCCCCCCCTCAGAAATATACCTTATGTTTTTAGAGTTTTAAAAAGGAAGATAGGAATAAATTCCCTCTCTCCCCAACGTGAGAACAAGTCAAACCAAACAAATAGTATAGGACACGGTATTAGTCAGGCCTATTTTTAATGGTAACTCTCAAGCAACCAGAAACTACAGTTATCCGGCATGTACCAATTCCCATGGGTGCCAGTTAACTGAGTGTTTACTGTATTATCAAAGGAGAGGACTTTTAATTTTGTTACTTTCATGAGAGAGGGATTTGAGGAAAAAAGTAGTAGTTTGATCTTTTTTGGGTTGAGCATGAGTTGTGAATTACGAAGCCATGTTTCAATGGCTGTTAGTTTCCTGAGCAATTTTTTGGAGGTATACCATGTTGTCAGATGTGCAAGTGAAAGTGGAATCATCTGCGTATTATATTAGGTTGGCCTGTTGTGTGGAAATATAGAGGGTGTTGGTGAAAATGCTAAATAGGAGGCAACCAAGGATAGAGCCTTGTGGTACACCTGCAGTAACAGGAAATAAGGAGAGAGTGTGAAGTTCCATTTTTATTATTTATTATTTATTTATTTTATTTTACATTTGTTTACTGGGAAAGTCCAACTGGACATATGTCCTTTTTCAGAGGAGACCTGGAGAGAAAAGCTCCAAGACATCAAGAACATAGCAGCAGTGATAACCGAGTATGTAACACAGTAACACTGGAAATACAGTGCATACAGAGAATTTGTAGTTACATTCAGAGTAACAAAAATTAAGCAATGACAATAGATAAATATTTAGACGCATCTAGTTTGGCAGATGTAGCGATTATAATGAGTATTTACAAAGAGTTACATGCAGTCAACATAATGCTTAAAACAGTGGTCCTTAAAAGTTAGGTTTAGAAGGGTTAGTAGAGAGGTAAATAAGAAGAGTGAAGGAGAATACTGAGCTATCTAGGGGAGCTGCAGGAACAGAGCCAGGAATTGGCAAGGTGGGTTTTCAGGAGTTTTTTAAACTGCACTGTTGAGGAGTTGGTCACTAGTGAGTTTGGTAGGCTATTCCATAGTCTGGAAGTGTAGTGTTCAAGAAAAGTGATTCACTGGCTGAGTCTTTAGCTTTAGTGACTTGCAGTAGTAGTTTATTGTTAGAGTGAAGGGATCTTGAAGAGGAATAGGGTTGTATGATGTCTTTGAGGGCTGGGGTGTTTTCTGGGTGGAGTGTTTTATGTACTGGAATAATTTGATTCAAGTGTAGGAGTTGCAGGAGTTCAAGCCATTCGAGCTGTTTGAGGGATAAACAGTGATGTGACTTGTAAGATGCATTGGTGGCAAATTTGGAAATTTTATTATAACAAGCTTCGAGTTTGGCAAGATCTGTTTTTCGGAGGTTGGTTAAGATTGGGGATGCATATAAGAGTGTTGATGGGAGGTGTGTTCTGGCAATTGTAACTTTTGTAGTATTTGTTATGAATTGTTTATTTCTATATAGAAGGCCTAGTTTCTTGTGAACCTTTTTGATGGTATGGGCTATATGGAGATCAAATTTCAGGTTATTGTCAATTATAACCCCTAGCAGTTTGGTTTGGATAGTTGGAGTGATCATTGTTTTATTTTTGGAGCAGATGTGGAAGGCTGTGGTGGATGAGGTCTTTTTAGTTGGGCCGAAAAGCAGAAGTTTGGTTTTATTGGGATTTAGTATCAGCTGTGAGCTGGTTAACTAGGTTTCTGCATATAAGAAGGAATCTTGGGTGATGGTTTGAAAATCATTGAGGGAAGAGGCTGAGCAGATCAAAGTGGAGTCATCAGCATATTGAATAATGATAGCATGGAGTGCAGTAGAGTGAAGCTGATTGGTAGAGAGAGAATAAAAGGGGTCGAAGGATGGAACTTTGTGGGACCCCAAAGGTGACTCGGAGGAGGTGTGAGAGGGATTGTTGACAAGAGACAGCTTGCTGATGGCCTGCTAACTAGCTTTGAAACCAAGTAATGTTTGGGTTGCTGATGTTATGGGTGGAAAGAACACTAATACGTTTGCTGTGGTTGACCATGTCAAAGGCCTTTGACAAGTCAAGGAATATGGCTGACACAAAACGGGAATAGTTTCTGTGCTGGTTAACCTTGTTTGTAAAGGACAGTAGGGCTGCTGTTGTACTATGTGAGGGACAAAACCATGCTGGGTGTGGGATAGGAGATTGTTTGAGAGGAGATATTCCATGAGTTGGGTGTGAACAACTCTTTCAATGATTTTTGATAGGGGTGAAAGAATGGCAATACGGCAGTAGTTAGTTCACAAGAGCTACGTCCTTTGTGCAGTGGTAGAATGTGAGAAATCTTCCAGATCGTATGGACATATGCTTCTGTTATTGATCTGTTTATGAGTATGGCTGTCGGGTAAGGGATAGCTTCTGCTGCAATTTGTAGATATTCTGCAGGGAGATTATCAGCAGCAAGGTAGTTGGTTTTAATTTTTTCAGTTGTTTTTTGATGCAATGAATGGGGACTGGATTTAAGTGAAACTGGTTGCTGGAGTTTTGTAGGTATATATTGTAGTTTGAGACAGGGGGAGTGGGGTTGGAGCTAGTCTGGTTGTTAGCTAGTTTTTGAATGGATTCAGTGAAGTAATTATTGAACTGTGTGGCCACAGTTTCATAGTTGTTAAATGTTTTAGGAGTGGGAGTAGTTGTTTTACCTGGATGCAATAAATTATTAACTGCAGCCCAGAACTTTTGTGGATTAGTGTGATGTTTGGTTTGGATAATGTGGTAGTGGTTGGATTTGTTTATTTTAATCATTTTTTTTTGCGTTATGTCGAAGTTTAAGGAAAATTTGTTTAGTAGTGCTGATCTTGTTCTTATGGAACTGTACCCAGGCTTTATCTCTGGATGTTCTTCATCTCACATTGCTGCAGTCCTTACACTTGGGTAGTCCGCTGTCCTCGGTCGGCCCGACTATCAAAGTATAAGGCTGACGTCGGTCAAGGCGCATTTGACTGACATCAGGACGTCAGGGTACAAATGCGCATGACCGACGTCATATCCTCAGTCTTTTTTGCCGCATGGTCCGATGCAGAAGCAGCTTTGCAAGTGCCGGTTGGCGTTCTGAAATTTTTCGATTCCGGAGTTTCAGACCGACTCAAAGTTGGCTAAGTACCCCGTTGGGGAATATTTTAGTTTTTTCTTGCCTCAGTGGTTTACCGGATGTCAGAAAAAGTGAATAATTGTATTTCTTGTGGGAAACAAATACCGCATAGAGATTACCATACTTTGTGTATTCCTTGTTTAGGGCCTGAGCACGACGTTGTTGGGTGCCGCTCTTGTGCTAGATTCAATAAACGCACTATAAAGAGAAGGTTAGATTGTGCCAGGTTAGTCTTCGGGAAGCGGTGCAATTATAAAATGCCGTCGGATGCTCCGACGCCCGCTTCCTCGAAGAAGCGCAAGGACAAAGCTATTAAGCCTAGGCTAGAAGAACCATCCGTTCCGGACGCCGGTTCTTTAGAGGTGTCGGTGGAGCCGGTGGTTCCACCGGAGGTTTCTTTGGGCTCCCAGGGAGAGACTTTGTTGTTGCAGGATGTGGCCTCTCAGGAGGCAGGTCAGGCTGAAGGGGCTTCTCAGGCTACTATACTACCCTCTCTTCCTAAGGTGGTTAGGCCCTCTCCTTCTGTTTCCAAGGCTTCTCCCAGAGGCAGGCCAGGTTTAGCTTCAGTTGGTGTCACCCCTAGTTCTTCTGGAACTGTGCCCAAGAAGCATATGCTTAAAATGGCAGAAGATTTGATTACTTTGATTAGGGGTTCCTTGCCCCTCCTGATAAGAGGCCTAGGGTGGAGCCTGAGTTAGGGAGTTTTGAGCAGGCTTCGGATGTTTCAGAGTCTTCGGCTGAAGACTTGCAGGAGTATTCTCCTTATTCTGATTCTGAGGTGGATGATTCTACTCCTTCTGCTTCTCCTCCTGAGGATTTTTCATTTTCGGAAACTCTTCATTCCATGAGGGAACATTTTAAGTGGGAAGGTCAGGACTTCTCTGATTCCAGGAAAAGGCTTAGGGAATTTTGTTTTTACCCCAGCATAGGCCTTTGGCTATACCTCCTGTTTTGGATGTGGTAGAAGATGTTTTTTCAGAGGCTTCTCTTAATCCTGATTCTTTGCCTCCTGCTCCTGTTAAACCGGATAGGTATTACAGGGTGCCTGTAGCTCATAAGTATCTTTTTAAGAGTCCCAGGGCGGACCCAGAAACTGTTAGTCAGGGGCCTAAAGGTGTTAAGGCTTCTGTTGTCAAGAATCCGGTTCCTTCTGATAAAGAGGCCAGGGCTTTGGATAGATGGGGAAAGAAAGTTTATACTTCCTCCACTCTAGCTATGAGGACCTTGAATTGCCAGTTTCACATGTTGAAATACCAAAATTATCTCCTTTCACAATTGAAGTCTAAGGTTGATGCTCTGGCGGAAGGTATTGATTGTAAAGAGTTGCAAGATTTAGTACATGTTTCTGAACAGGTGGGTAAGCATTCTTTGCAATGTGGTTTTGATGCTGTACAGGCCTCGTCTAGGGTGGCTACTACTGGGTCAGTTATTCGCAGGCACGCCTGGCTGAGGGATCAGAATTTATCTGACCATGTTAAAACAAGGATTTTAGATGCTCCTTTACAATCTGATGTGTTGTTTGGTTCTCCTGTTGAGTCTGTTTTAAAGAAAATGGAAGACAAGGCTAAGCCTATGCAGACTGTTAAAGATTTTTTGCAGGTTCAGCCTCCAAAGTTTAGTAGAAATTGGCCTGCTAAAGGCTGGACGTATCCTTCTTATGATTCCCAGTCTAGGGGTAGAGCTAGACGTGGTAGGGGCAGAGCTCAGGGCTCTTTCAGGCCTAGGACAGGGAGTTCTCCTGCACAGTCTTCGGGTGAGGGCAGGGGTCAGTCCTTTCGTAAACAGACCCAATGACCTACGTTTTCAGCTGCCAGAGCCTTCTCGTCTGGCAGCACCTTTGGGAGGAAGGTTGGCACTTTTCAAAGAAAATTGGAGTATAATTACCCAAGACAGATGGGTATTGGATATCATACACCACGGTTACAGGTTTTATTTCCATACCTTGCCTCCTTTCAAAGGCATGCCAGACGTTCCTCCTCCACAAAGAATAGAGGCTCACAAGCAAATTTCTCTGTTACTCCAAATAGGGGCCATTCAGCCAGTCCCTATGCCAGAGGTGGGCCTAGGATTTTATTCTCGCCTGTTCCTAGTACCAAAGAAAGGGAACACGTGGAGACCAATTTTGGACCTATCTATCCTCAACACTTATCTGGACATTCCCAAGTTCAAAATGTTGACGTTACAGCAGCTTTTACCTCTGCTGGGCAAAGATCATTGGATGGTAACTTTAGATCTCAAGGAGGCTTATCTTCATGTTCCTATCAGACTGAGTTGCAGGAAGTATCTGCGTTTTCGTGCTGGGAATTCTCATTATCAGTTCTCTGCATTGCCCTTTGGCTTATCTACTGCCCAGAGTGTTCACGAAAGTTCTGGCTCCAGTGATAGCTTTCCTCAGGTTAAAAGGAATACAGATTTATCCTTACTTGGACGATTGCCTGATTCTGGCTCAAGGAAAGGACGAACTTCTTCATCATTTACACTATGTGATAGCAGTGCTAAGATGCCTGGGGTATTCTGTGAACGAAATAAAGTCCAGTCTAGTACCCTCTCAGGACATGTGCTTTCTGGGTGTGAGACTGAATACAGCATCCCAGATGGCCTTTTTGACCCCGGACAAACAAAAGAATCTTTCCCTTTACTTTCATCAGTTGTCTCATCTGTCCAGGCTGACTGCAAGGACAGTCCTTCAAGCCTTGGGGTTCATGGCATCTTGTATTCTGGTGCTTCCCAATGCCAAACTGCATATGAGGAAGCTGCAATGGTATCTCAAAAATGTATGGACACAGCACTGCCAGGATTTGGACACTGTCATTCAAATAATACCTTGCATTCAAAAGGAATTTTTGTGGTGGGCTCAGGAATGTCACCTAAACAAGGGACTCTCTGTGACTCGGCCAGAGGCGAGTCAGATTCTAACGACAGATGCCTCAGACATAGCTTGGGGAGCTCATCTGAATGGAAAGTGGATACAAGACAAGTGGCCTGCCAGACTACAGCATCTACATATCAACTTGAAAGAGATGTTAGCAGTCCAGTTTGCATTAATAGCATTCAAGGATTTACTTCTTCCAGGGCAGGTGTTGATTCTAACAGACAACACAACTGTCATGTGGTACATCAACAAGCAAGGCGGAACACATTCTTATCCCCTCTGCAGGCAAGCAATGATTTTGTGGGAGACTGCTCTCAGTTTACAGCTAAATCTTCAGGCAAGGTTTCTGCCAGGAGCACAGAACTCCTTAGCAGATGTGTTGAGCAGACAAATTATGGATCCCCACGAGTGGAAATTGGATCCTCATGTATTTCAGAAATTGACAGTGTCATGGGGAACTCCAGACATAGATCTGTTCGCTTCTCCACTGAACCACCAGCTGCCAAAGTTTTGCACAAAAAGGTTTCATCCCACAGCTTGGAAAGTGGATGCTCTTTCTTTCAATTGGAGCAATCTTCATGTGTATGCCTTTCCACCTCTGCCTCTCCTCCCAAAGGTACTATTGAAGGCCAGACAAGACAAGCCAAGGATGATTTTGATAGCTCCAGATTGGCCTCAACAGCATTGGTACCCATTACTGAGAAGCCTGGTACGGAAGCCTCCATGGCCTTTACCTTCAATTCCACACCTGTTGTCTCAGGAGGACAGTCATTTGCTCAATGTCAAGCTTCACTCTCTGCACCTAACAGCCTGGCATATTCTGTTTTGAACCGTAGTGGGCCTCCACTTCCACAGCAAGTTTTGAATGTTATTTTGGAAGCTAGAAGGCCTAGTACAAGGAAAGTGTACGCAGATAAATGGAAGAGATTTTTATTTTGGAGTGCAGCAAAGGATTTTGATATTTCGAGCCTAATTTAAGTGTGGCTCTTCAATATCTTACTGAGTTACTGGACAAAGGTTTGTCCTTCTCTTCTATTAAGGTTCATGCTGCAGCAATTTCAGCTCACTATGATTGTGACCCACCATTGTTTTTTCATCCTTTGTTCAAGCAATTTCTTAGAGGGGCAAAGAATATAAGACCCCCACGAAGAGCTCCTACGCCTGCTTGGGATCTCAATTTTGTGTTGGAGAAACTCACTCTACAACCTTTTGAGCCTGCAGCTACTGCTGAGTTAAAGTTTTTATCATGGAAGACTTCTTTTTTGTTGGCTATTACCTCTGCAAGAAGGGTTTCTGAGTTACAGGCCCTTATGGCGGTTGAGCCTTTCTTAATTTTCCATAAGGATAGGGTATCTTTACGTACTAATCCTTCCTTTATGCCTAAAGTGGTTTCTAGTGTGGCTTTAAACCAAACTATTCATTTGCCTACTTTTTATGCGAATCCCCAAAATAAAGGGGAGAAGATTTTGCACACTTTAGATGTACACAGGCAGTTGCGATATTATTTGGACAGAACTAAGGGGTTCAGGCAGTCTCAGCAGTTATTTGTTTCTTTTGCTTTGAGTTCTCAGGGCAAGCCTGTGTCAAAACAAACTATTTCTAAGTGGATTGGGTTTTGCATTGCTTTCTGTTATTCCCATCATGGCAAGGAAATTCCAGCTGGGATTAGGCCTCATTCCACTAGGGCTACTGCCACTTTGACAGCTTTTTTGAGGGGGGTGGCAACTAAGGATATTCTGGAGGCAGCTACTTGGAGTTCAGTGCATACTTTCTCTAGGCATTATCACCTTCCACTTTACTCTAAATCCAGGGCTGGTTTTGCCACTGCTGTTTTGCAGGGCATTTTGGCAGCTCCTGCTTCCTTATAGTTTAGCCATCCACCCTTACCTCTGCTTTGGGATTCTACCCAAGTGTAAGGACTGCAGCAATGTGAGATGAAGAACATAGTACAGTTTTGTGCCTACCATAAATGTAGATGTTCGAAGATCCACATTGCTGCAGTCCAATTTACCCTCCCTCCTTCCCCTCTTGGAGGCGGTTGTGTGGGTTGGGTTGTTAATAGGGTGTATATTGTATATATTGTACATATTATTAGTGCTAGGATGGTTGGTTGTTGGTTTGCTGTCTTTTGGTTTTGACCTTTATTTCTAGGGTCTTCTGACATCTGGGGCAAGAAAAGACTGAGGATATGACGCCGGTCATGCGCATTTGTACCCTGACGTCCTGATGTCAGTCAAATGCGCCTTGACCGACGTCAGCCTTATACTTTGATAGTCGGGCCGACCGAGGACAGCGGACTACCCAAGTGTAAGGACTGCAGCAATGTGGATCTTCGAACATCTACATTTATGGTAGGCACAAAACTGTACTTTTTGAGTAGGGATCTGGTTTCTTTGGTTAACCAGGGTGCATAATTGGTTTTAACTTGAATGTTTCTGGATTATGCATGGCAGTTGAGTACATTTAGGAAGGTGCTGTTAAAGGAGAGTACTGCTTCATCTAAGGGAACGTGTCTGAGATGTCCCCAATAACAATTGTTTAGGGCAAAGATAAAATTATTGGGATTTATTTTTTTTTTTTTGCTTCTAATTGTGTGGAAGGAGATTTAGTATGTTAGATGGGTCTGTTCTCTTAGGAGGAAAGTTGGGGAGTGATCACAGGCTGTCTGGGAGACAGCCTGAGTATGAGTATGATGATAGGTGGGGAGTATTAATCAGAATCCAGTCAAGTATGGATAGACATTTAGAGGTTATATCAGTTCTAGTGGGAGTTAGGATGACTTGGGCAAAGTCATAAAGGTTAATGTGAGCCATAAGAGTTGGAGAGGAACAAAGGAGCCAATCAGTATTGAAGTCCACCATAAGGATGGTCTCTTGACGGAGAAAGTTGGACACCATTGTAGCAAATTTTCAAGTTTGGCAATATTGTTGCCTGATGGGATGTAACCACCTATGATATTGAGGTGTTTTTTGGTGTTAATGGTTAATTTAGCTATAAGTAATTCAACATTTGCAATGTCAGGGATGGTGAGGTCAAGGAAATCCAGGGTCAGGTGATCTTTGTATAAGATTGCTACTCCCCCCTTTTTTTGTTTAGTCTGTCTTTGCATATAATATGGTAGCCTGGGGCAGTGATTTTGTTGCTACTGATATCTGGTTTTAGCCATGTTTCAGTCAGAGTTACTATATCCGGGAATAGTGGGATAGTAGGGCATGCAAGTTGTGAGTTTTGTTAGTTATGCTCCTAGCATTCATGTTAAAGAGAAGGGATGATTTATTTCTCTTGTGGAGTAGAGCAAGGTTAAAGTGAGTTGAGCTGGCTAGTGAATTATGAGTTGGGGTGTATGTCTCCTGAGAGGTTTAATTGCTTAGTTATGTGAAGGAGTTTGGAGAGCTTACACTGGATCTTAGTGAATCTAAGCATGACTGGAGATGGAGTTAGTTGATGAAGAAATTTGGGTGTGTGATAGTCTGTATTAGTGGTGTGGAAGAGGGTAGGAGCTATAAGAAACCGTTGATAATGATATGGTGTGAGATATGAGGAGGTATGCCAGGAGGGAGGAGTGATGTGTTGAAGAGGAGTATTGTATGAGGAGATGGTATATAACAGACGTAATAGAGAACTGGTAGTAAAAAGGAGTAGAGTTAGTTTTAAAGATGTCATACTGAGGGGAGTATATGTGTGTGTTTGCTAGTAGTTGAGTTGTATAGGGATAGAGAGATGTGTGTATGGGTTAATGTGAAAGAAGGGGGGAGTGTCTGACTTGTCTTGGTGGTGTGGTGTGATGGGATTGGTTGAAGGTTGGAAGATGGGGCTATGGTTAAGTATAAATCTAAGTGTAGTGGGGGTGTGTGGGAATTGCAGGTAGGGTAGGGGAGTGGAGTGAGCCCGAGCACAGTGAGTAGAAACCATGAGGCAGGCAGCAGAGCTGATGAAAAACTATCAGCCGCGTATTATTCAGACAGGTAGGTGTTGTAACACTAGTGAGCCTGTCCGTTCCTGACTGTATTAAGATCTAGCTTATTCAGGACTGTGTAGGTCTTTAAACTTAAAATTATTAGGACAGAGTGAGAAGTTTAATATTTTCTAAGAAGTGGGAGCAGTTTTTTGGGTGGGAACTATTTCTGTCTAGCGTCCAGCAAGTGTGCACACCACTGGTGGTATGGTCTTTTACTATACTCATTAACAGGAAGGTAAAATAGGTACAGAGAAACATACACTGCAGTAGATGAAATATTTGCAGATAACCTTGCTCCACAATGATGGTAGGGTGGTGGGTGGACTTCTGAATTGTACTGGACTGTGGAGTGGTATGCGTAGCTCACACTGACAGGAACTGAAAAGGAGAAGGAAAGAGAATCATTAGTTGGTGAAAACAGTATTAGGTGAAGGCTAATAAGTGATGGCAGGAAGAGGTTAAGGCTTACAAGATGAGATATAGGAGCGTGGAGAAGAGGGACTGGTCAGGAATCGAGGAATAGGAGTGCAGTAAGTACAAGAACAACTGTGATAGACCAACAGTACAAGGCAAATATACATAGTTCATATGCTAACTACCAATGGCTTACAGTATCAATCATGCTAGCACAGCAATGGGTAAACAATTAATATCAGGTACAACCTTTGGTTCTGACCAGTAATTCATAAATACAATACAGCAGAAGGTATACTATAATCTGGAGGTGTAAACCAACATTTTTGACTACTGCAAGTAACAATACGCACTCTAGCCTTTGTGCAATGTAACTATAATTCATAGCACTAGACAGTGGATATACAATCTGCGATTCTAACCAATAATTCAGAAATACAGCACAGTAGTAGTAGTTAAAATATAATCTAGAGCCATTAACCAGCGCTTCTGACCACTGCAATAAAATACAGCACTCTAGCCTTTGTGGACTGCTGCGATAACTGTAGCACACTACAGTAGATATGCAGCAGTCTTGGCTGTGTAAACTTGGTGACCAATTCTGGATGGGGTTTCAGAATAACTGTTTAGCACATCAGTATATGCAAAATAGCTGTAAAATATCAGCGCAGCAATTGCAGTTCAAAAAGAGCACATGATCCTAATCCTGGTAACAGCCTTAAACACATTCAATAGCTATATTAGAGATAGTGCATTAACTGGTACAACAACAGTGGTATACAAAGCATTTATGGCAGTACAACAGTAAGTCTTTAGCAAATATTGTTTAAATATATCAGCTGTTGTGTAATTCCGTAGTTATATGGCAAGCACACAAAGCTGGAACGCCAGGAGACCCTGTTGGAAGGGCACAAGCTTTAAAAATGGCTCCTGAGTAGTTCCCAGTACTAAATAACCTCAGCTGTGACATTGTTAGAGGCAGGAGGCAGAGCTGATGAAAAGCTATCAGCCGCATATTATTCAGACAGGTAGGTATTGTAACACTAGTGAGCCTGTCCGCTCCTGACCGTATTAAGATCTAGCTTATTCAGGACTGTGTAGGTCTTTAAACTTTAAACTTCTCACCCTGTCCTAATAATTTTATGTTTTCTAAGAAGTGGGAGAAGTTTTTTGGGTGGGAACTATTTCTATCTAGCGTCCGGCAAGTGTGCATACCACTGGTAGTACTGTCTTTTACTATAATCATTAACAGGAAGGTAAAATAGGTACAGAGAAACATACACTGCAGTAGATGAAATATTTGTAGATAACCTTCCTCCACGATGATGGTAGGGTGGTGGGTGGACTTCTGAATTGTACTGGACTGTGGGGTGGTACGCATAGCTCACACTGACGGGAAACTGCAGTAGATGAAATATTTGCAGATAACCTTCCTCAACAATGATGGTAGGGTGGTGGATGGACTTCTGAATTGTACTGGACTGAATTGAGTTTTACTGGACTTTATGGTTAAGATGTTTGACTTACAGACATGGGGTGCAGTGTTTGATTCTTGCCTTTGGATGGCCTATTAAGAAAGCTAGCCTAATAATTAGCTATGAACTTATGAAACCACGAATATAAGGAAAAGGGAAAATGTACATTTTAGAGTGTTTTCCTGTAAATATGACTAGTATTATGTATATAGTAAGAAGAAAAGGAATTTTGGAGTGGTGCAATACATGTAATGTAGATGTAATTATATTAGAAGGCACCAGATTTTTAACAAATGAAGATATATTGCAAACAGTGAAACTATGGGGAGGAAAGATAATCTGGAATTTGGGAAGTGAGAGGTGTTCTTGAATAACAGTATTCTGTAGAAATACAGTAAGATATTAGATGTAACTTTAATGGAAAGAACAGGTATATAGAATTGTAACATTATATGCTTATACCAATTGTAAAGAAAGGGAAAGCTTATTTCATCATAATTTAGACTTTGAAGTGATAAATATGAATATTATGATAAGAAGAAATTTTAATCATTAAGAGACAAGCAGAAAAGAAAGGAAATGATATAAGGTGTGGTAAGTTAAAACTTTGGGACAGAAATTCATGGACTTGCAAAAGGGGTATGTATAGGACTGACATATTTTCATATATATAGAAGGTTTAGTTATAAGAGAAGAGGAGGTAGTTGATACAGGATTTTTTTGATCATCTTGTAATATGGCTAGAGATAAAAGAAGGCAAAGAATATATAAAAATAGGCAAAGCAATACAGAGGCTGAATGTGAAAACATGGAATGAAGAAGGAAAGAGATTAGTAATACACTTATGGAAAGATCATATTATTGTAAGGACATTTTATAGAAACTGGTCTGAATAGTAGAGGACATTAAAGGAAAAATATAAAATAAGTTTTTTTAAAGTGGCAGTATGATGTGAGAAAAGTCGAGAAATCAAAATATAAAAGAACATATAATGATGCATTGGAAGATTTAGAAAACAATGATAGAAAGCACTTTGACAAAGAAAAAGAACTATATGAAAGAACTCAAGAAAAAATAAAAGAATTGTTATATGAGCAAAAATATTTTTACAATGAAAAATAGAAGCTGTATTGAGTTAAACAGATTAGTAAAGGAAGAATGTAGTGTAATGAGAGAAGTAAAAATGTAAAAGGAGAAATAGAAAGAACTCAGAAAAATATTATGGTTAGTGCAGTACAATAAGTATAAGAAATGTTTAAAGAAAAAAGAAGGAAATGAACAAATATCAAAAGTAAAAAAGTTAACAGAGAATAAAGAGTTAGAAAAGGAGATTTCTTTAAATGAGCTAGATAACATATTAGGACAAGTAAATATAGATTTGATTGCAGGACCAGATGGGAGAGGGTATGGAATGTATAGAAATTTAAGGGACTGGTAAAAAAAATATTTTTATAGTTTTTTTAATGAATGGTTAAATGAAGCTTTTATGTATAAATAATTATGTAATAGAAAACCTAAATTCATATGGAAGAAGGATGATAGAAGACAATTAAAAAAAATGGAGACAGATAATATTGAATAATAATGATTATAAGCTTTTTATGAAAATAATACAAAAGAGATTTGAAACTAAAATGGAAAATATTATGGAAGATAGCATATGTAATATAAACAGGAAGGGTTGTCAATAATTATTAATGATAGTTACAGAAGTTTGGATATTATGAACAGAAAAAGAGAAGTAAAAATCATGATAGGAGACCTTAATAAGGCCATTTGACACAGTTGGACATGAAGTCTTATAGGTAATAATGAAAGAATATAAGTGAGAAAATTACGAAATTGTGTATGTCAGTGTATAGTAATAATAAGGTAAAAATACTTGTAAATGGCTGGTTAAGCCAACAGGTACATATGAAGAGTGGTGTAAGACATCATAGATAAAGTTCCAGTAAAAGGAAACATGCCATATAAGAAGAAAAGTTATAGAATATGTTTACATTATCAAGAAGAGGAAACCATGGAACTTGAGTTTTTGAAATGTAAAAGAGTAAAAAAGGTATGGGAAAAACTATGTAAAGATTTTTGGTACTTACGTGTTATCGCAACCACATTTCGCCGGTGGTATACATTATAAAGTTTTTCACCAAACTATGTGTGTTAGTAGAAGAAGGGTGGTGTAAACTGTTAAAAAGTATTGGGTCACATTCTTTGACAAATACGAGGAGGAATAATGGCAGGTAGAGCCCTTGTCCGAAGTAGACACATGACTGCTGCTTTGCAGTGGTCTTTAATGTTAGGAGTTATCAAACTTGCAGTGTTCTGAACAACAGAGGTGTTGCCTTTCAAACCCTGTTAAATGTGTGCTTATGTGGGGGAATCATTCACCATCTACAGCAGCACCTGTTGTTCCTGGTGTATGGGTCATTTCTGAGTACACAACTTCAGAGATACACAAGTATTTGTGTGAAGCGGGATAATGTTTACCACCCCTGCCCCACAAGTACCACTACGAAGAAAGGCTGTGCCGCTTTACTTATTAGTATTTATTTGCATTATTGCAGTTGTTATGTGGTCAGTGTTCGGCAGACTTCATTTCCTCTATGAACTTTGGTTCCCAATCTGACTACTATTCATTTAACAAAATGTTCCCCATAAAAATAACAGTCATTCTTCACTGCATTGAGAAGCTGCAGGCAACTTGATTGTATTATTCATGACCTGACATCGGTAAAGGACGCTACCCAAAAACATGAATTTGCCCTTTATTCCTCTTCCTAATCGATTAACAATATCAGAGAATAGTACTTTTACACTTTACATGATCGTTTTAAAGTTAACAGGCATAGTTTGTGTCAAACATGACGACTTATTGCAGGTTGCAAATCTGGTTGCGATAATACGTAAGTACCGATTTTTTAAGATATAAAAGAAGGGGATAAAATAAATATGGATGTTATAGGAATAGAAGTAAAGAATATGTTAAAAGAATAGATAAAATGTTATTTGATCTTATTCGGCATATATGGAATGAAAGAATAAATGAAATTATGTTTAATGGTAAATGGATTTTAGCAATAATTTTAAGTAAAATCAGATGGTTATGGAAAAAGGAGTGTGGGTCTAAGAAGGATGAAAATTTTGTATGACTGTGCAAACAGATTTACATTTATATATATATATATTTGTTTGTATACTTGTACACGTGTGAATACTTGCAAATATGTAAATATGTTGTAAATAAGAATTATTTTGTATATACATAAAAGACCCCTACCCTTTTTGATAGGTGCCTTGGGATCTTTTACATCCACATGAGCTACCACCAGCACAGGCAGAAGGGCCTCAGTTTAACATCTTAACCCAAGGACGACACACTCAGGAGTGCAGCACCCCATTATACTGCACTGTAGTGTCAGCAGTCTGTCTCCCTGGTGTGGAAATAAAACCCACAGTCTTCTGCATCAGAGGTGAGTGTGCTACTTGATGCACCACTGAAACTACAAGCCTTAAAATATGCTTATCATTATATTCTCATTCCCACAGCGTTAGTAAGTTTCCTCACATTTTTTCTGTCTGAGTCACATTGTCGGTTGTCAATTCTGTGCATTTCCCTTTGGGTTATCCATAGCTCCAAGGGCATTTGCAAAGTGTTTAGCTGCTGTGATAGCCCATTGCAAACTGCACAGGATTCATATCTCTCCTTATTTAGAGAACTAGCTTATTTTTGCAGAATACTTTTCTTAGTATCAGGAATTCTTTGCATAGGTTTCTAACTTCCTTCTTATCTTGGCTTTTCAGAGTAACAGTTAAAAATTCTCCTTCTTTCCCACAGGATGTTATTTCTAGGATGCCTTCTTTATTCCTTTCTGCAGAAGGCATTCCTAACTCAGAAGAAAGTGGACTTGTATCTAAAAGTGCTTCTTAGCTTCCCCAGTGAGTCTGCTATCGAACATGGAGTATCTCAGGATCCAAGGGTTCATGGCTATGATTCACATGATTCCTCTTGCCAGGTTGCACATGAGAAGAATTTGGTGGTTTCTCAAAATCACATGGACCAATATCGTCACCCTCTGGAGTTTCTAATTCCATTTTTTATGAAGAGAGAACTCTTGTGGTGGAGGGAACACATTTCTTCAAATCCTAGCCTTCCCTTCTCTTTTCCAGCCCATGTTCAGTATGTAGCAATAGATACACTGGACTTTGCATGAGGTGCTGTTTCACTTATGGTAAAAGTACAAGGTCTCTGGAACATTATAGACAGGCCTAACTACATCCACTTAAAAGAGATGTTAGCTATGATCCATACTATAGAATCTCTTCATCATCTGTGGTTGCTGGGACCTTTACATGTGATAACATACAGTACTACAGTGATATAGAACACAAACAAGCAAGGGGGCCCAAGATCCCTCTTTGCAGACTGGCTATGGTGGTTTGAGATGTCGCTGTAAAGTATGCTTTTTACCCTTCAGGCCTCCTACATTCTGTCAGTGTAAAACATAGTGGTAGATAAACTGAACAGGACTCTGTTAGACTGTCATGAATGGAAATTAAATGGGAGTGAGGTCTTCCAGGAATTGATCCAGTTGTGGGGAACACCTCAAATAGATCTGCCCATCTTCTTACAAAGCAGACTACTAAGCCAATTCTACTCCAGGACTCTTTGTAGTCAGCCTTGGAAAGCAGATGTTTTTTCAGTTCCTTGAGCAGGGATGTTTACCTATGCCTTTCCACCCTTTCCACTGATGTCCAGGGTAATTCTGAAGACTTAGAAGGACTCTCCAAAGATCATTGTGGTGACTCCCTCAATGTGCAGGTAACAGTGGATTTGGCAAGGGACAATTATGACAAATTTCCTCATTGATTGGATATACTCACACAGGACCTGAGTTTGATACACCCCGTCTGAAACCTCTACAACTCACTGCCTGGATGATTCAGTTTTAAAACCATTTAGGCACTTTTTTCAAAAAAAATGCAGCAGGTATTAAAGGAGGCAAGAAAGCCTGCTGCTAAAAAGTCTTATGTTAACATGTGGAAGAGGTTTTACTATTTGGCACTTTGTTAATAAATAGGACTCTGTGTGTGATTATATACCATTAGTTCTAAAATATTTGGGGAGGTACATTCCTCCGATTGCTCTGAATCCTCTTGGAAGGTTTATCTTTTGGCCATTTCAAAATGTCTGCCCATGGATCCTCATTTTTTATATCAGACTTTGGTTAAGCTTTTTTTGAAAGGGGTTTTCTATATTAGGTAACCTAGATAACAGTTGGTGCCTTCTTGAGCTCTTAAATTTTTGCTACAAAAGTTAACTTTGTTTCCCTTTGAACCTGATGATCAGGCTGATTTATGATTTATGACTGGGAAGACTATGTTACTTATTACTCTGAAATCTGCTGAGTATCTGAGTTGACAGCAATTATGGTAGGTGAACCCTATTTGGTGTTTGATATAGATAGGGTTTCTTTATGTACAAATCCCTTATTCATGCCAAAAGTGGTCTCAAGAGTTTACTTTGAACCAAGGCATCAAGCTCCCTGTGCTTTTTCTACATTAAAAAAACAGGGAGAAATTATTATTCATACGCTGGATGTGCTTAGGTAACTTGGGTTTTGTCTTGACAAAATTAAGTCCTTTAGGAAAGCTGATCAGCTGTATATTTCCCATGAAGGGACAAAGAAGGGCAAGCCAGTGATGCAAAAGACTTTATCCAAATAGTTGTCTCAGGCTACAGCCTTTTGTTATCCCCACCATGGTAAATCCATTCCAGGCAGTATCAAGACTCACTCTATTAGGGCCTTGTCTTCTTTAGAGGTATATTGGAAAAGGATGCATTGTAGAAGCATTCTAGAGACAGCTAATTGGTCTAGACATTACAAACTAGATTACTCTTGTAGGTTTTCTAGGTCCATATCTCAGTTTGCTAAGACCATTCTCCAGGGGCTTCTGGATCCTTATCATTTCTCCTCCATTTTAGATAAACTGTTATCTACCCAGATAACTTAGGCTACTGTAGCAGTGAGAACCCAGTACAGTTGTTTAAGTTGCACATATAACAGAAGATGTTCAAAGTCCTCACTGTTGCAGTAGTCATGCCTTCCACCCCCCCCCCCTTTTATTTATTATGCTTATAGTTGGTTTAGGATAGTAGGTGCTTTACTTCTTGGGGTCAAGAACATACTGATTATTTTGACATCAAGGCTGTTTTCTTTCTTTACTGGCACCTCGTTCCAAGGCAGCGTGGGTGCATGTGTGGAAGGGAGCCAGAGACTTTTAGAGACTGCCTTTCTATTGTATCCTGGGCAAGATATTACCCACTTACCTTAAGCTACTGCAGCACTGAGGACTTTGAACATCTACTGTTATGGTAAGTGCAACTTACACAACTGCACTTTCCCTTCTCATTTTAAGCTGACCCACTGTGTAATCTCTATGTCTTCATTTTTCTTTGTTTACTTTCCTGCATAACATTATTTTTCTGGGTCTCTTTAATAGGATGTATTAGACTTTTTTTTTCTTTCCAGAGATGTCCCGATCGGTATAAAGAACTGTACAAAATACTGAAAAAAGAATTATTTTCATTGTCAAAGAAATTGTAACACAGTCTTTAACATGCAAGTTAATGACCATAAAACACTTGTATTGTACATCATTGTGCAAGTCAGCAACCAAAACCGTCTGAACAAATATAAGCATTACAGAGCAGTTACACGACACAGAACAGTGCAATAAGCTTTTAAAAAATACCACAAAGGTTGTATTTAGCAACTTTTCTTAAAAGTACATTGTATGATTTGACAAGAACAGTGATGAAACATAACCTCACAGTGTTTCAACCTTTTATTGCAGTAATTCTGGACAAAGCCAAAAATAATAGGAGGACAAGGGCCCCATAATAGGGACACATTTTTAAATATTGTTCTTACAAGCTTAAACTAATGATAGAAATTAATGTTCTGTATTGGTCTGCATTTTTTTCTGAAGGATATGAAGTCTGAAACTGAAGTATCTGTCATTATTCAGTTATTTCAATCCTCAATGATTTGTCAGAAAACCAATATAGGGGAAAAATCTAGACATTCTGTGAAAATATGGACGTTTGAGAGGAACAGTCTAATTTCTAGATCAGATCCACAACAGCTATAGTGAGTGTCTTAAGATCAGTGAAAGCAGCTCTGTTTGATGTGGAAAACCATTACAGAGACTACAACAACAGAACACCTCAGGACTTCCTTGAGAATTATCATGGTGGTTGTTTAATCCTATTTGTTCCTTACCATAGATTTTTTGCCTAACTTGGTGTTTTCATTCACAAGAATAAATTACATCCTTTTGAAAATGGCTAGTTTTGTAAACAACTTGCTAGAAAGTTGTGTGCTTGATAGTAATAAAAGCTGTTTGAGTGCTTCCAGTGGTTGTTCATTTATATATTTGTTTACTTCCATTGAAAAGGCTAGTCCCACTAGGTATGGTCTACTTTTTAGCAAAGACCTGAGATGTATTCTTACTAATTATGGATTTTTCCCAACAGACTACAATGGACAAGATCTGTGTTGAGAAACAAGAGATAGAACTTTTATGCTTACTGTAAAAATGTGAAAATGGAAAAAATATGTAATATTTCTGTATCTTAATTATTCTTTGAAATTGTAATTTGAGAAATTATTTTAATATAAATACCGTACTCTTCTGATAACTGCTATGGGATCTTCTACATCCTCTTGTGCTATAGGGTTAAGCTGTACTTGATGACCCATCTTATGCCTTCTGGAATAAGTCGTGCTTTCTCGTCTTGATAACCTATGTTACATATCAGTAATGTGTAATACATTTATGGTGTCAGCATAGTGGTGCTTTACGTTCCACCTGTTGTGCATTTCAATTGTTTTATTATGTCCTTGGTTCATAGGTTGGTACTAGGCTATCGGCCTTAGGGCCTATACAAGCCTAGCCATAACAATTCCCTGGATATTTCTTCCCACAATATTTACTTCCCTGGACACCTGTCTAGCAGGGTGACTGATGCGATCCCTGGGGTGAATTTCCTATCTCCCATCCAATCGTCAAGGTTCCTTTTGAAGAGGGCCAAGGAGGTGCTCTGCTTAACATGTATGGGCAGTCTATTCCAGAGTATGGGGAGTCTCTGGGTCAGCAACCTATCCCTCCAGCATGTTTTGTTCATTTTGATGACAAGGTTTAGATCCCTGGAGCGTGTGGCTCTGAGGGATTTGGATTTCTTTAAGTGGAGCGTGTCCAACAGCTCAGGGTTTGACATGGCCTTGTATGTTAAGCAGAGATCGACTCTGAGTAGACGATATGCGACAGAGTATAGCTGGAGTTTTTTTAGACAGTCAGTATAGGGCATCTGCTTTAGGCCTGTGATTCTTTTAGTGAGGTATTTCTGTGGCCTTTCCAGTTGTTGCAGATGTCTTGTGAGGTACATACCAAACGGGGCATTGTACTCTGTAATGGATCTAATGAGGAATGAGTACAGTGGGACAATGGCCTCCTTTTTTCTGGATGAAAAGCCCTTAGTGATGAGGTGTGCCACATAGAAGGATTTCCTGACTGTTGTGGCAATGTGGTTATCGAAGGTGAGACCACTGTCCACCTGTGTCCCTAAGTCCCTAAGCAGATTACAGATTCAAAGAGACTGTTCTTTGTTTCATATATATAATTAGTGCAATATCCCTCTTCTTTAATTTAGTTATTCAAAAACCCTGGCACAAATTCTAGTCGTTTTTTAAACTTTGCATGTACTCTGCACAAACAAGGACTCTTGGAACTTAAATATAAAGAACGTCCAATAAAGCCTGTAAAGCTATTATTGTAATAAAAAAGGAAAAGGAAAATAAATGAAACATGCCTAAAAGATGCCATTCATGATGAATCTTTATGATTAGCATTTTTTTAGCCTTTTTTTCTGTCTAAGTCTTGGAACTTATCAGGAATTGTTATTTTATTTGCTGTAAGGTTTTTGGCTCTGCAGTGTGCCTCATTTCTAAAATAGTGCATCATTTATAACTTTCTCTTTCGTTGTTGTTCTACAATGGGTAAAGAAGCATCGCAGTTGAAGATTTTTGATAAGTAATAGAAGTCAACAGCAAATATGCATGAATGAATATCTAATAGTGAAACAATGTATTTCAGTAAATTCTTCCCTATCTTTTGAAAGTTGTCATTTTAATATCAGAATTCACCTTCTGTACCATGCTTGACAAACTAAACAAATGCACACAGTGCACACACATATAGACACACAAACACACTTATTAAATGAAGTTTGAATATCTTCATTGAAAATGATTTGAAGGCATTCCTAATTAAAGTTTCTCTGAGTGTAGGAAAATTATGTATTTAAGAAGATATAGGGATTTGTGGTTTAAGCTGAAGTGTTACTCTTTTCCCCAAGACTGAATAGATTCATTCATCTACATGAAAGTAGTTCTCAGGGGTGGTACAGTTAATCTGGCTGTTGTCTAATGTGACCACTCCCTTTTCCACCAATGAAAAATATGCCTTTAGATGACTGTTGGACCACTTTATATATAGGTTACTGTCAGACTTGCAAATGAGAAGTTCTTAAGTAGTTAATCCTTTCAGTAGCCTTCTTTCTGCAGTTGTGTGCTTTATTCTGTTCAGCGTTTCTGCAGACTGCATGCACAAGGAAACACTGATTTTCAGCTCTTTCTTTTGTTAGGTAAATATCAGTGAACCCAGAAAGAACAGTCATGAATTCAGTTAGAAGTCGCAGTGACAAATGCACTCATATGCATGTCAAAAGTTCTGCATATTTTCCTGATAACTACTGCATTTTCCTTTAATGCCAACTCCCTTAGTGTTGTGTGTCATTTGTTACACAAGCGGCTGCACCAAATCCTGGCTTTTTGAAGTTTCTAGTATGAGTAAGTGTTATGTATATATCCTCTCTTCGCTTCCACTCACCCACTGCCTGTGTTTTCCTGCTGTGGTTTTATGTGCAGTGTATTTTTTTTTTTCATTTTTGTACACTTAATTTTGATAAGACTCCTAACATTCTCGTTATTCAGGAAGTATTTCTGGTCCAGCTGTGATAGTGTTTATCAGGCGTTGTCTACATTTGTGCAGCATTAGAAATGTGATCATGCAAATCATAAAGGATAAGAAACAGCTGACCACATTTCAAGTGATTTTGATCCTGGTTGTTTTGATGGTTCAGAAAAATTTCATAGTCAGGTGCTGTTTCTAAATTAGTCTACCTTTTCTCTGGTATATGTTCTGTTGTGCAATTCACAAACATTATTGCTTAATTTAACATTCTTTCCATAGTGAACAAACAGCATGGTGAATCTTTCAGTGTATTTTAGTTAGCTTTATGAAGTTGCAGAGCATTTTGTTGAAAAAGATAAAGGCTCGTAAATTTAATAAATTTGATTGTTCTATGGTTGCCACTGAAAACAGTAAATAATGCTATCATAGAGTATATTA